>NC_047663.1:39548515-39796015 GCF_011762505.2 Arvicanthis niloticus | reverse complement strand
AGTGACCTAGAGGTATTCATGGACTCATGGACCATTGCTTAAGTATCTCCATCCCCATGCTCAAAACCAGTAGCTCTGGTGCATGGGAGCACCTAAGCAGGCCATCTCCAAAAGTGTCAGTAACACATGAACATGGTGGGGCAGAAAAGGAGGAGATCAGCCTGTGTCCAGCCCTTACCAGTGTAACCTGTTTGGCACTGGAAAGTGCAGAGAGAGCTGGGAAATATAAGTCTTCACCCTTTGTTGCCTTGGGAAGGAGGAAATGGTGACTCTTCCCTCTTGGCATTCTTTTATTCTGGGGTTGTCCTGTTGTGTCTCCTGTACCACCATCTGATATGCATTCCTTCTCTTCACTCTCTTACTTTACAGTATTTTATCTTTCTCCAGTGCCCTCTTATCTCTGCCACTTACTATTAATGCTTTTATCTTTACAAATTTTCCAGTTCCTAGTTCATACTGTAAGAATATGACAACTTTCTGTTCTCTGTCTTTATTGATAGTGTGGCTATTTCCTGTGAGATGTTCAATGCATTTCAATATCTGTTTTGTTTTTTGTTTTTTATTTTTTTAATGTTTTTACTGTTTTCTTTTCTCTGGGTGATAGTGAAGATGGAAACCTCAAGAGAAGGCTGAATGTTAGGAAGGCCTGCATGTGAAACTAGAAGAACTTCTGTCTTAGTTAGGGTTTGCATTGCTATAAAGAGACATCATGAACAAGACAACTCTTATATAGAAAAACATTTAATTAGGGCTGGCTTACACTTTCAGAGGTTCAGTCCATTATCATCATGGAAGAAAGCATAGCAGCATGCAGGCAGACATGATGCTGGAGGAGACAGGATTTCTGTATCTTGATCTGACTACATCTAGAAGACTGTCTTTTCCAGGCAACTGGGAGAAGGGTCTCAAAGCACACTCCACAGTGACACACTTCCGACAACAATGCCACACCTACTTCATCAAGGCTACACCTACTAATAGTGCCATTCCCTGGACCAAGCATATTCAAACCACCACATTCCACTCCCTGGCCCCCATAGGTTTGTTCAAACACATGAGACTTTGGAGGCCATACCTGGCCTTAGCATAACAAAAAATACATTTAGTCCAACTTCAAAAGTCCCCATAGTTTATAGCTGTCTCAACAATGTTAAAAATTCAAAGTCTTTTCTTAGATTCATCCAACCACCTAACTGTAATCCCTTATAAAATCAAAATTAAAAAGTAGATCACATACCTCCAACATCACAGAATATACATTATCTTTCTAAAACATCATAGAGAAGAAATACTGGACCAAAGCAAGATCATATACCATCTGGGTAATCTCTAAACTCTGCATTTCCATGTCTCATGTTGAAGGGCTCTTCAGACCTCCAACTCAGTTTCTGGTTTGTTAGCTACAGCACAATTCTTCCTCTTCGAATGGTTCTACTTCCAGATAGGAGCTTTCCTCAGTACTTATCCCATGGCTCTGGCATTTAGAACATCTTGGGGTCTCCAAGGCAAATTCAGTGTTACAGCTTATTGTTACAATATCTGAGATCCACACATGATCTTTTGGGCTCCTCCAAAGAGCTTGGGTCACTTCTCCAGCTCTGGCCTCTGTAGCACTCCAGGGTCTAGTCGACTCCACTCCATTGCTGCTGCTATTCTTGGTGGTCATCCCATGGTACTGGTATCTCCATTATGCTTCAGTCTTATGCTACAACTAGGCTTCACCAATAGCTGTCCGTAGGCTCCCTTCATGGTTCCAAGCCTCAACTTCTTTGCATGACCCCTTCAGACCTGGGCTCTCAACTGCAACTGAGGCTGTACCTTTACTAATGGCATTTCTTGACCTCTTACATTGTCAGGTCTTAACTGCTCTCATGGCCCCTTCATGCTTCATGTTTGATGTTTGCTATATGCAACCTTTATAATAATGAGATGTGTTCTCTCCAGCCCTTCATCTATTAAGATGATTATAAGAGTAAATGAATGATGGATTTTGTCAAAGGTCTTTTCTTCATCTATTAAGGTTATAGAATTATGGTCTTTGAGGCCATTCATGTTGTAAATTATATTTGCTGATTTACATATTTTGAACTATCCCTTTATCTCTGGAATGAAGCCTATTTGATCATGATGGGAAACATTTTTAATATGTTCTTGAATCGGGTTTGCCAGTGTTTAATTAATAATTTTTGCATTTATCATCACCAAGAGATATTAGTCAATACTTGCATTTGTTAAATTTTGTGTGCCTTTGAAATCAGATGAGTCTGGATGTGTTTCTTCTTTTATGTGTTATGGTATAACTTGAGAAGCAGTGGTTTTTGCTTTTTAACTGACTGGAAGAACTCTGTAGGGACTATCATTACCAGGGCTTTTATTATGCAATATTATTTATTGGTGATTTAGTCTCATTGCTTGTTATAAGTTGTTCAAGTGGTTGATGAAATCTTGGCTTTACTTTGTAGGCCATGTGCACATAGAAGTTCATCCATTTCTTTTTGATTTTCCAATTTGGTGCGATATAGGTTTTCAGTGGTCAAAGTTCTATGACTGAGCAGTTCAGAGGTCTTTGGACAGAACTTACTACAATAGTTTTGTTAAGAGAACATGGTTTCCAGCTGCCTTATGAATAGATATGTACATGCCTGTATATCAGTGCTGCTCTCAGCCTTGATCAGAGAAGCTTCTGTTTGCAGTGGATGATGGTTACTGTAGAGACTCACAAATGGACAATGTGCTGAGGATAAGTGATTACTGAGTTAATCCCAAATGAGACTGGAAAACAAGGTAAGATCAGGATGATGGAGAGGAGTACCATAAAATGGTATCTTTCTGGACATGACATGGTCCAGAATTCATGTTGCAGCCATGAATTCAGAGCAGCATTGAACCTACACAAAACCTGCACAAGATTGGGCTGATGAACATTTTATCCTGAATGGGGGAGGGGACATAAATCCAATCTTTTCCAGAGAAACTATAAATAGTTAAAGGTTGCTAGGGAACATCAAGTCAAATCCCATAGTGATGTATCCACTGACCCATTATCTCACAGGTGAAAGTAGGAGTAAAAACTTGGTAAGAGAGGGGATGGGGTCAGAGAAGATAATGGGAGGGGCTTTGATCAAAGAACTACATATTTTATACATGTCAAATTATAAAAGAATAACATATTTACAATCTCAACAGTCCAAAAAAAGGATTAAAACAAAGATACAAATGAAGAAATAACATTCCAAGACATATATGAGAAATTCAGAAAGTCTAGTGGGGAAAAAAACAAGTAAAAAATCTTAGGAATGAAAAAAATTCAACACATCAATTTTTTTTAATTCTTTAGAAAACATCATTTATAGACTAAACCAAGCCACTCCCACTTTAATAAAAAGTAATGTTAGAAACTGAAAACAAGGTTGAGAATTTCTATATTCAGATAATTAATAAAGAAAACAGTACCCAGTTGGGACATCAACGGAGTGAAAAGGATAAAGGTGCATTATGTATATGTATGAAGACACCATAATGACCTACTAGCCTACTAAAACTGAGCAGTTAATAGGTTAATGAAGATTTTGCCTGTTGTATTGAGGGCAGATGCCAGGATTTGTGTGGGTGCTTGGGTTCTTCTACAGCAACACACAGACTCACAGGATGCTGTAGTTATAAGAAATTCATGTATAAGAAATGATGATAAGACTGGAGAACAGCTAGGGTCATAAAAAGCTTCCTCTCTAGTGAACTAGTGTGGACTTTCAGGTCTCTATAGAACTCTAGCCACTCAACCCCATCACCCAATAATCCTACAAAGAAGGCCTCAGTCTTTCTTTCTCCAGCCTGAGTCATCCTGGAGCTTGATGCCAATACCCCTGGGAAATACTTCAGGGCAGATTTATAGTGTTCATGAGTCACCAGGTTTAGAGGATGTATTTCATTGGACCTATCTATATAGGAGAAATCACAGGTTGATGATCTGAAATGCAGATTTAGTTGAGTACTGTGCATCCAAGCTGGCAATCTCGTCTTGAAGAAGCTTTTCTCAAAGCCACCTAGCCTCTTCATCTGTACTTCCCTAAGCTTCTTGGATTTGATAACTAGATAAGAGGTATGTATGCCTTCTCTGGGGACTTCAGGTTTCTGCCTGCTAGTATTCTACATGAAGTTGAGCAGCCCCATAATAAGTATTCTATCTATTTCATTTCTAGGGATTCCATCAAATCACTAGTTACCATTCCAATCAATGGCTTCATGAAGTCATGATACCTACCTTCTCTGAGACCATTTAATGAGCATTACTATATAACTTCTGTTCCATCCCCACCCCCCGGGTTCTTTGGAGACCTAAAAATCCATCCTGACTCACCAAGTGAGCTTTTTAACAAGTTACACATTTGTTTTTGCATCTACCTGTTTCCCAGTATGTCTATTCACTTTTCCCATTGAGACCAGAAAATCCATTTCCATCACAGCTGTAATGTGTGGTCTTCAAGACCATCCTCCCAAGCCAGCAGAGGCACAAGCAGCATCTGAAGATGTGTTAGAAATGCAAATTATTGACACTGTATGAAGTATTATCTGCATATTATCCTAGTGACTCTCCTAACATCACAGCAAGGTAGTGGTTAGAGATTGGTTTCCTCTTAGAGACTCACAGAGGTGATTTTCTCCAAAATACACAGCCAATAAGTGGTGGTTATAGAACTTAAGCCAATGCACAACTGTCTACAGGTATTTGGCTGTATTAAATCCTGAAGCAGAAGGAAAGGCCAGCATAATAACTTAGAGCTGGAAGGATGTGACTAATTCCTCTAACATTTAATTCCCAAGTAATTTGGGGCATACTTATAGAAGTAGACTCTTCAGGGTGCTAAAACTGAGGAGAATTATAGGCAGACTTCATTCAGTCCAATTTAGGAGTTAGTGTATTGTTGCGGTAAATCTCTTGCCCATAGTCACTAGGATAAAAGGGGGAAATGTGGTGGATAGCCCTAGCCTCTTGTTGTCATGGTAATTCCACTCCTGGGAGGGGCTGCGAAGGAGGAATGAATCTTGTAAACCTTCTGTCCAATCAAATTTGTTAAATAAAGGCTACAGCCAGTGATTGGGCAGTGGAAGAGGAGTGGGAGGAGCCAGAGGCAGGGAAAGAGGATAAGAGGGGGAGAGCCGTGGGAATTAGAGAGGTTGGCAGTTGGTGGAAGCAGAAGAGTTGGCAGTTGGTGGAAGCAGAGGAGTTGGCAGTTGGTGGAAGCAGAGGAGTTGGCAGTTGGTGGAAGGAGAGAGGACGAAGAAGACCTTGACCTAGGAAACCACAAGTTGTTAAGAGCTCTCTTAGCCGGGGAATAATGTAGTTTAATGGTAAATCTGCCCAATCTAGGCATGCAGCATTCATTTGATATTTATTGACTTGTGTCTTTTCTTCTATGGACTTCCCATGGGCAAGAGATTTACCGCAACAGTGTATTATCCCAGTTACTTGAGAGTTGTTAAAGGTCACATAGCATGAGTTTGAATCCTACTTCCGGTACTAATTTATGTCCTTGTTTGCATTTCTGTTGCCATGAATAAAGTACCATGACCAAAATAATGAAGAAGAAACAGTTTTTTTGTGGCTTATGGTTCCATAAGGATGGTGTCCATCATGGTGAAAGGGTTTATTGTGGTATGTCATCATGGTGAGAAAGACTTGGCATGATAATAAAAGTGATACATTGGATAGTCACATTTTCAACTCCAAGTGAGAAGCAGAAAGCATGAAACAAGAAGTGTTCCAAGGCTAAACTCTCAAAGCCCACCCTGAGTGATGTGCAACCTCCAGCAAGGCTCCACCTCCTAACAGTTCCATAACATCTCCAAACAGTACCATCAAGTGGGTACCCAAGTATTTAAATATATAAGCCTGTGAATAACAATTCTCACAAACATCATATTTCACCCCTGATCCTTATAGTCCTAGCATATGAATATACTCTGGTGAGGTCATGAGACTTCAAAGAGGTTGTGAATGGATGGGAGTATCTTTCAGTGCTCTTTGGGGATCAGAGCTAGGAGGATGAAAGGTCCTATTATCCAGGACTATCAGAACCCTCTGGAGGGCTGGTTAAAATACAACACATTGTGCTCTCCCAGAGATCATTTAGATCATTGTGATGCTGGCAGATGCCACAACTGCAACTCTTTCTGCTCCTCAAGCAACCCAGTAGCATGAGAAAAGTGCATCACCTGGGACCACTTCCAGGACACCAATTCCAAGTCTGTCAGGGTTCCAACTGGAAGCATTTAAGAAGCATAAAGACTTTGAGATTCGGAAGAGTATGGAAAACACACAAAGAAGTTTTGTAGTTACAGCCCTTGAGTGACCTTTACCCTTCTATGGATGGAGCCACAGCAAGCCAACTTGGGAGCATCTGAAGCCATTGGGTGAGGTACACAGGCAGTCAGAAGAGAAGCCCTACAGCAGCTCTCCTCCCTTCAAAATCCCAAAAGACTCTCCAGAGCCTCTGCCCAGCTTGAAGCCAGTGGTCAGCTCTGTCCTTTGACAGAGTCCTCACGTGTGACTGAAGAGACAAGCTTGTGGTTTCCTTTCCTCACGTGGTGGCTCTTGGCAATTTTTTCTGTCAAAGAATGTCAGATGCAGTTGAACAACACACACAGCTGCGATTCTCTGGAAGAGCTTGCGCAAGCCGGGAATGGTCCGTTCCCTCAAGGCTGAGGGAATTAGCTGTTAAAGCCCTCTGAGCCCCAGGGATGTGTTATGGAAAGATTTTCAATTATTGCTTCCATTTGTTTAGTAGCTTTAGAGTTACTTTTTTTTCATTTCTTTTTGCATCTGATTACATTTTGAAAAAGAAACTCATCCATTTCTTGTAACTTAAATTTATTGACACACACTTCTTATTTTCTTTTGGGTGTCTGCAGGCTCTGGGATGACACTTTTCTTTTTCATTCCGATTGGTGGTTATCTGTGCTTTTTCTCCAGCCTTCAGGGAGTTTTAGTTTAGTGCTTGCCTTGCTAATCAGCTTACTTTGGGTTTAACTTACCCATTTTGGTAGATACTGGGTTCATGTTTCTCTCTCTCCCTCTCTCTCTCTCTCTCTCTCTCTCTCTCTCTCTCTTTCTCTCCCTTCCTCCTCCCTCCCTCCCTCCCTCCCTTTATCCATCCATCCCTCTCCCCTCCTTTATGTTCACTGGGCTTGAGTTGAGAGAAAGGAAAGACTTATTTTCTGAGTGTGAATGTACCAGAATATTCCTAAAAGGAAGATTCAACAAGGAGGAAACCAAGTGTGTGCAGGGACAGATATGCTCAGGGAGAAGACATTGTCCAGGCTGCCCCACCCCCATCCCACCCCACCCCACCCCCACCACTGCTGCTGTACTACCTGGCCAATCTTTGCTCCAAGGTAGCTCCAGAAACAGGAGCAGAATGTCTTCCTGACCCTCTCCTCATCAGAGCCTCATGTACTGGTAGTCCCCAAACTAGGGAATGTGTCTGCCTGGACCAGAGTGGCAGAAACGCATAGACCACATGGCATCTGATGAGTGGTGTGGAAAGCCCCTGCATCAGAACCTAACTGATCAGTTTAAGCACTGGACTATCACACAGAAGTCCGCTTGGCAAAAGCCTCCAATGCCTACATAGAAATGATTACATCAATGATGACAGGCTTAACCTTCACTGCCTCCTTCCCTTGGGGCTTTGCCTACACTATTGAATCTCTCTACACCTCCATTTCCTCACCCATCAAATAGGCACGATGATGAAGACAAGTGCCTCCTCAGAACCAAATACATAACAAGGACAAAACCTTCTTTTACGGTTTTCTTTCTCAGATTGGAGAAAGCAGGCCCAAATCCGTCTTTGACTTGCTTGCTACTTACATGAGACACTCATGTAAGTAGCTCATGAGACACTGCCCTGTTCTCTACACCCTCTGGGTGCGCATGCCAAGATAATGAGGCATCAGTGGCCTATGCTACACAACCCATGGCTTCCCTCTTGCATTTCCTGGTCTCACTGAACTTGGGGACCTCTACCTTACGATTTGGTCATGACCAAACCTAAGAGAAAATCTTCAGAGTATTCCCTGTGTGCACTTCTCATAGATAAGCAGGACAGCATGGGGCGAGAGATTAAGATTAACCTAGACAGAATGGTTTGGGGCCTCTATAGCTCTTTTGTGCTGGCTGCTCACTATAGCCACCATTGGTACCATTGTTATCCCAGGACTGGTTCTTACATCTTTCTCCTCTATGACCTCTCTTGCCTTTTGCCCCTCTCTTTTGCCAGGAATTCCTAAGCCAATGGCCCCACTTCCAAGCCTCTTAGAATAACAAGACTCTCCAGAGTCTTGAACATCTCATCCCACAATTAGAAAGCTGAAGTTGGGTTGGAGACAGAAGGAACTTTCTTGCAGATGCAGGCCCACAGCAAGACTGTTACCTAAGCTGCCAGCTGCAAACCTAGAGCCACTTCTGTGATGCTCTGCAGATCTAGGACCATACCAGGCCCCGTCCACTGGCCATACACTAGTCTCTGCCAGGTGCCAAAGATGTGCCTCCATCACACAGCAAGAGAAAAGTCTGTGATCTCAAGTCACATGCCAATGGGCCTCGCCACACCTGAGGTCTAAGGCAGAAGTTCCAGACCGAGGGATCTTTCAGATGATTATGTACTGCTTTGCCTTACCCTGTGGACGCCTGCTACTACAGCCATGTCAAGAAGTTCTTCATTCCCCTAAAACCTTTTCTTGGTGATCTTTGTTCTGTGGCCAAATCCTAAACACGAGAACCATTCCTACTTTATGTCAGCAGGAAGATACCTCTGAGAGAGCTGAAGAGCTGTCAGCTCAGCAAAACCACCTCTTCCCAGTAGACTGTTACACAGACAGAAAGTCACATGAGTAGAAAACCACATGGGTAGAAGAGCCTTACTCTCTGTGATGTCTATTCCTGGTTGTCAACTTGACTACATCTGGAATGAATTACAATCCAGAAATGGAGAGCACACCTGTGATCGAGATCTTGAGACTGGAAGACATGGTATTCTGACCTGAATCTTGACACGGGATGACACAAGCTTTTGATCCAGATCTTGAGGTATAGTGCCCATGAAAAGCTTAGGCCCAGGCAAGGTAGTACAAGCCTTTAATCACAGGAGACTGCAGCAAGCATATCTGTGAGTTCAAGGCCAGCCAGGGACAGAGCAAGTTTCAAATCCAAGCTTGGTGGTACACACCTTTAATCTGGGCCATACCTTCTGCTGGAGGCCTATATAAGGACATGGAAGAAGGAAGACTCACTCTTCTTTGCCTGCTTGCACTTACTTGCCGCCACATCTGTTGGGACCTTCTTCTTCAGGATTCCAGCTTAGACAGTAGACCAGCTGAAACTACCAGTCATGACACTGAGCAACTAGATTCTTGGACTTCCCACTCACAGCTGCCCAGTGATTGGTTAGTTGGACTGCAGACTGTAAGTCATTACAATAAATTCTCTTAGTATATAGAGACATTCCGTAAGTTCTGTGACTCTAGAGAACCCTGACTAATACACTGCCCCTTTGTAAGCTTTGCCTCAGAACATAGATACCAGATGCCCTGGAGCCTGAGGCTTGGGAGACAATATCAAAACTTCCACATTATTATAGTACCAAAGTGCCCAGGAGTGGCCTGGCAACTTCTCACAAGTGGCCTGCCCTCTAGTGGCTGCAGTCTCTTCACATCCTGGCATTAACTTGATCAGCTTCCTGGTAAATTTCTGCTGAGTCACCAAAAGAGCAACAGCTGCCTCTAGAGGTCCCCCTTTTCCACACACCAGTGGTCTGTGGCTGGTGAGCCAGGCAGAGGTAGAGTGAGTGAAGGGATTCCGGGGATGTCCTCAGGAGGACTCCTAACTGCAGCTCTCTCGCTGCCATCAGCAGCGTCCAATGCTCATTAGACACTGAGCTCTGTGCCTGTCTCAGGCAGAGGTCTGAGACACTGTGGTACACCTAGACCAGAGCCCCACCCTCCAGGACCTTCGCTCTTCTGCTCATACTTAGAGCCTGCAAGACTATCAGAGGAAGCAATTTTGCTCTCCTCCCAGCCTTCCCATCTCTACTCTGGAATAACTTGACTGTTTTTGAAACAAAACACATCATGCCTTCTGTGATACTGCATTTGAATTCTCAGTGGTTTGGGCTGTGTTTTGAATATTGATTATCTATTTTTATTGTGTCTTTACGGTGCTGGACTTTCAATATTGTGGTTTGGGCATGTTGAACAAATGTTCAGCCATCAAATCGCACCCTCAGCTCCACTGATTTTATTTATTTATTTATTTTCATTTCATGTGCATTGGTGTTTTGCCTGCATATCTCTCTGTATGATGCTGTTGGGTCCTCTGGAACTAGAGAACTGGCATTACCAACAGCTGTGAGCTGCCATTCGAGTGCTGGGAATTGAACCTGAGTCCTCTGGAAGAGCATGTGGTGCTCTTAACCACTAAACTATCTCTCCAGCCCCCCTGATTTTTTTTTTTAAAGCAAGGTCTAAAGAAGTTGGTTCTTGACCACGTGAAACCCAGGCCCTGCCCTTTGTAACCTGCGTAGATTTTTTTCCAGCTTGCAGGAATGAAATGTGTTCCTGCAGGAAAGGTGGAAGGACACTGTGTCCTAGGAACTGGCCTACATTATGAGTGTGAGGTTTGGAAGTGGACCAATAGAAGGATGGGCGCAATAGGAGGACTCCTGGCGTTTTTTGCAGAAATTGCATTTTCTTCTGGGATAACTATTAGCCATTAGAGGGCGCTCTAAGGTCAGGAGGGTCGTGGAGCATGTAGGAGGGGAAATGATGTTCAGAGAGTCTGTCTATATGGCTGGCTCAGGCTCTTGTGTGTGCTCAGAACAGTGCCTCAAATGTCTGCTTTTCTGGCTTACGATCCTTGCTTCATACCAGGCTTCTGCCATCTGCTACTCCTTTCCCTTCAGAGCCTCCCACTTATGCCCAAAGGTTCTTTCCTGGGTCTGCTGCACACCTCTAACCCTTTTTATGCCTTCCCCTGGCCTGGCTCTTTTGACCCTGACATTCTTTGTGTCCTTCTCCAACCCTGATCACTTCATGAATAAAACAAGGTTGGCAACATCTTACAGGCAAATGAACACAAAGCTCCCCTCCAGCTAACACATAGGCTATCATTACTCCTCCCAAGTCCTTTGGGCAGGACAGGTAGGAAGAAGGGCTCTCGTCTCAATGTGAACCCTGCTCTGGGTTATTCTACTATGGTTCCTTCAGCTGCCAAAGCTGGAGGAAAGGCCATAGCACAGCCTGGATCAAACTTATCCTATATAGTGGGTCCCCCAGCACCACCTCAACTCTCCAGCCCCTGTGTCCCCACCCCAGGGCCAATCAAGTTTGAATCCTGAAATCTTCATGGAGTCCAAGAAACACAGGCAGTGGGAGTTGAAGAGAAAATATTTTAAACAGATAAGTACCATAATATAGCTTATCACATGACTGAGATCTGTGATCCTGCAACAGTAGGCAGGGGGATGGTGGTGGTTGGAAGGTCAAGGGCTGAGTGAAGCTGGAGTCTCTGGTACTGGGGTGGAAAGGTAGCTTCTCTTGACCTCAGTTAAGCAGGGGTTCACCTTCTTTAGGTAATCTTGAACCCACATGACGTTGGTTAAGGCACAGGTTTCTCTACCTTTCTTCAGCCTGAATCTGTGAACAGAGGACATGGACAAGGACCTTGGTCACTCACTGGAATCTGTAACACTCATCTCTGCCTCTGTGAGACCAGGGGCCCCTAAATTCCTGACTCTGTAATTGAAGGGATTTTTTAAGATCTGAAGCTAGCATGGCTGTGTTACATTGGAACCTTATTAATGGAAACCCTTGAAACCTCCCCTAGAAACTAGGATTTCCTCTGTGGTGCCAGAGCACAGGAGCTGGCTGACAGTCTGATGTGCAGCTAGGATGAAACTTCCCCATCCTAGAACAACTTCTTGCTCCAGGTTTGAATGTCTATGTGTCTGTCTGGGGCCTACTGTGTGTGTGTGTGTGTGTGTGTGTGTGTGTGTGTGTGCGTGTGTGTGTGTTTAGAGGGCTGATATGTATATATATATATATATGGTGTGTATGGTATGTGTGTGATGTGTGATATGGTGTGTATGTTTCTGTGGTAAATGTATGTGTGTGTGTGTGGTGTATGTAAGTGTGTGTTTGTGTGGTATGTGGGGGGTGTGTTTCTGTGGTATATGTGTATGGTATGTATAGTGTGTTTGTGTGTGTGTGTGTGATGTGCTTATGTGGTGTGTGGGAAGGTGTGTTTGTGTGGTGTGTGTGTGTGTGGTGTATGTAAGTGTGTGTTTGTGTGGTATGTGGGGGGTGTGTTTCTGTGGTATATGTGTATGGTATGTATAGTGTGTTTGTGTGTGTGTGTGTGTGATGTGCTTATGTGGTGTGTGGGAGGGTGTGTTTGTGTGGTGTGTGTGTTTGTGTGGTGTTTGTGTGGTGTTCATGGTATACAGACATGTGGTGGCCAGGGATCGGTGGTTATAAAATCATCCTCAATCGATTGTCTAGCTTACATTTCGAGGCAAGGTCTCCCACAGAGCTTTGTCAGAGCCAGCAAGCACACAGGCTATGCCTGCCTCTGCCTCATCTAGCACTGGGGTTACAAACTCACATGATCCTGCTGGGAATATGAACTCAGATCACCATGCTTGAGTAGCCAAACACTACCCACTGTGCCAACGCTCCAGCCTTGTCTGTTGTGCTTCTGTTAGACACTTCTTTCTGGCTATATAATTTGGGATCTAATCAAAGGCACTTTGGAGTTCAAGCAAATAAATCAGGATCTTCCTCCTGGGAAGCCCCAGGCTCCCCCTAGTGTTGCTCTACACCACAGACTGCCTGTTTGGGTTTAGACTCCCTATTCTTGTGAAACAGCGCCATCTAGTGTCTACTATTCTCATTTCTGTCAATATTATCCCTCCCCTGCCTAGTGGTTCTCCAGGACTTCACTCACATCACAGCTGAGTAAGAACAGGTGGGGCTCATCTCTTTGTAACACATGATAGTCTTCAGGGGAAGCTGTTTCTTCAAGGTTTCCAAACAGCAGCTAGAGGAGACCCCATGCACTAGAAGAAAATCACATAAAGAACTGTTCATTAGCAACTATCCCTCAGCCTCTCACTCACAGGAGTAAAAAGCAAACCCCGCCAAGTCCTTCCTAGGATGGAGACCACATCCAGAGGGCCACAATGCAGCTCTGTCTCAGCAGCCACACATTTCTGGAATGGAGAGAACAATCATAAGGCCGGGGAGGTCAAATCTAAGCAACCCACAAACCAGGAGGTGGTGGGGACAGTAACTGCAAGCCTGCCTGGGCCCATGGATCAGCACATACCCTGCACATACAGTGAGACTCCTCATACCACATATGCAAACCCCTTCAGTCCCACTCTCCCAGCACAAGTACGTGGCTCTGTTGTGCACTAGTACTTAAGCTCAGGGCTCTGGCCTCGTATCCTAGGGGACCTGTTATCCCATCACATGCAGGACATTGCAGTCCATGGTTTGAAGACATGGGGCTGGGTGAGGAACTCCACACGGGCTCAGGAGGTAAAATAGGTTCTCCCAAAATGTGGCTAGTCCACTCACCCACACAATCTTCCACATCCCCGGCCTTGATCCTCACCTCTTTCAGGGCCTAGTAACCCCTACTTTGCTGGTTTGTACACTCCCCTCACACAGCCCATCTTCAACAACCCCATGTTCTAACCCTGGATCCTTCCTGTCTCTCTAGTCACAGAAACCTGCAGGTCCACTGACCTCTGGTTGGTATTCTCCAAACAATCTAGAGCATAGATTCCATTTTATTCATGCAGAAAACATCTTTGAGGGGTAGAATAGTTTTCTGGCTATTCACTCCTGTGTTCCTTCCTTCAGCCCCTGCCTGTCATCTGTCACAGTATGGAAATTGGACCAAGTCTCCCCTCTGGACTTCAAGGATCCCAGCTTGTTCTAAACAACAGTCCCTTCCAGCTGTCTGTAGGGTGAGGATCAAAATTATCCTCCACACACTGAAACCACTTCAGCTCTAGAAAAAAGAAGCCCCTCCCAGGACAAAGCCAGTCTTGGAACCACATGGAGAGGACCCAGCCCAGGTTTGTCTCTGCAGCCACCTAGTTCTGGGATTAGCAAAAGAATCAAAGTAATGAGTTTCAGGTCTGAGTTCTCCACCAAGGAGTGTACTTCTAGTTTGTAATCTTCCTTCATGTCCAATGCCCCCATTTCATTTGTGTCCTCCATTCATCTCCAGATAGGAGCAGAGAAGGAACCAACGAGGTCTAGGCCCGTTCCCAGCCCAGACCCCCTGCCTGTACATCTCCCCTCCCTGGGCCCAAGCACAAGGATCCTATTACTCACGGCTCTTGCTGTCTACATCCTGTAGCCACACGGCAGCCAGCATCAGGCACATCAGGGCCATAGCACCGGGTTTCATGGTGATATGTTTCTGTCTCAAGCCTCTCTGGAGCAACCGCCGAACGTCTGGCGAAGCCAAGAACTCTCTCCTGCCTCATCCTGTACTGAGCTTTTATCAGAAGGCCCAGGGTGCTTTCCCAGACCATGGGGAAGAGGTGGGAGTCCCAGGGAGAAGGAACTCATACCCAATGGCCACATGGAAAACTCCTTTTCTCACCTTTCCTGGGGCGGAGTTGGGGGGGGCGGCATTCGAGGTATGTTTGGGTGCCTAGTGGCCTTGGGAACTTCCCCAAATGCAAAAGCAGATACCAATCTTTACATTCTTGACAAGATACGTAGGGGCTGTCCTGGCTGAGTGGAAAGTCAAGAAAGGTGAGAGAGAGGAAGTGGCCTGTGCACGGCTCGTCCAACCCACATCATTCCATTCAAAGCAGCTACTGGCCTTGGAGAAGGATACAGCAGAGGAGTTACAATCTGCATCAAATTGAGCTTGCATCTGGGTTCCAGCTCTGCCAATCAGCGATTGCACAAACTTATCTAAGCTGCACATCCCTACAAAATGAAACTAGTACATATCTCAAATCTGGGTGGTAAGAATGAAATGCAAAGCTGGAAAGATGACTCAGTCAGCAAACTACTTGCTACACAAGTGTGAGGACCAGAGTTTGATTCCTAGAACCCACATACAAAGTGGGAGTAGTGGAATGGTCTTGTAATCCCAGAGCTGGAGAGTCTGACAGGCTGATCCCTGGGACTGGCTGGTTTGCTAGCTGAGCCGAGTTGGAGAGCTCCAGGCCAGTGAAAGAACTTATCTCAAAAGGCAAAGTGGTTCACATGCACACTGACACATATATGTGCACCTGCATACATGTACACACACATATACCACAGGTTGAACTAAGACACTGTCTGTCAAATGTCTGGCCAACACATTTGCCATTAGTTTTATTTCTTTGTTCTCCATCCCTTTCACTGCTTACTCTGTTCCAGACCCTTGCTTGATTACCCTCGGGACAATTGCCAATGGAGGCAGAGCCTGACCTGAGCCATCTTGCTTCAACTTATAGACAAGCCATGGAGAGCCATCCAGCACAACAACTGCTCAGTAAACACATATCTGTCATGAGGAGAGCACAGGAGAATGTTGGGGACACCCAGGGGCATCAGAAGACCCTTTCCAAACAGTGTTCAGTAAGTACCATGCCCTGCGGGCTTTTGTGAAGACAGCGTGCTAGGCAGGGGAAGGACTCTGGAAAAGCCAAGACAAAGGAATATACTTCACTCTGCATCTCGGGAAAAGCTAGCGCATGGGGTATAGCTGCAGGTGGGATTGTGCAGCCAGATAAAAACAGTATGTGCAGTGAGCAGTACTTGGGATAGGCAGCTAGCTCATAGTAGGTCCTCAAGAAAAAGCAACTGAGCTTTGTGACATTGGCATCATGGGGCCTATACACAGTAGGTCGGCTAGGCTAATCTATGTTGTTCTTAGCCTGTGTAACTGAAAAACCTTCAGTGTCTGTTGCCGAGTGAGTGTAGTACAACCTACCAGATAGTTACAGCTCTTCCCAAATAGTCAAGTGTCAGCCATCCATTTTGCTCTCCTATCTCCACTGTTTCATCCCTACTGTAACGTCGACCTGTACTGCCTTCCCAGCCAGCTCCCTCTGTGCCCAGTCTGCTCATTTCAAACACCTTTCCTCCATTAAAAGTCATTTGCCAACCCCTGCCAGCATATCTCAGCCTCCTTTGAAGCCCCTGTGTCTGGGTGGCAATAGGAAGTCCTTGTCCTCCAGCATCTCTCCATTGGGGCTCCCTCCGTGCTACCCTGGCATGTCTGAGTTGAATGAGCCTTTCAAGACCTTTGGAAATAATGACTCTTGGCACTCCTGAGGGAGCTTTGTCAAAACTGGGAATATCTTGGCTCCATTTCAGAATCAGAATCAAAACCCAAGTGCCTGTACTTATGAAAAGAAAACTCTAGGCGATTGTCAAAGCACCAAGAGATAAAATCTTCACCTTACAGAGGGTGGGAGGGTGACGTTCACGAGGAGGAAAGTCTTGGGCTTGGTGCTATATTGAGAATGGGGGTGGCATAGGAGGAAGGGACTTGAGCCCTGGATATCTAAGAATAAGATCAGCTCATGATCTCTACACAGCTGGACCAATGCCAGTCAGACCCCTACTGCTTTCTGCCACCCAGAACGTCATTTAAATTACTACCCCATTGCTGCTTCTCTCCTATGGCCTTGTCTTTGGAGGCTGATGTGTTCTGGTCCTTTACCCTGGGGTCTTGGGAGAGAGGAGATATGAGTGTACATCAACTAGCCAAATACAAGTGGAGACCCTTTAGACTCGGGCAATAAAGAAGGGGCCACATAGCTGCCCTGGAAAGTTCTGGTTCTTCTCCTGTTCTCAGGGCTGTCCCCCCCCCCCAACAACTTGCTGCCCATCTTCCCTATCACTGTGACCACAGCTAATTTCCAAACAAAAAAAAAAAAGAACTCATCAGTATTGGTTATGCCATATCTTCCTGGACTCTCCCAGAACCTGGAAAGAAGTGGCCAAAAGTAGGATTTATCAACCAGCAACTTTATGTTACATATGGATACCCCAACATGGCTGTCAGGGCCCAGGGGCCAAGCCCAAGTAATAGCTCAATAAAATCTTTGTGGAAAAGAGCCAGCAGAGATGATCAATGGTAGATTGACAAACAAAAAGTGACCTCAGGATAAACGCTGTTATCATTCACACAAGCAAACCTTCTTTCTGTTGCTTGTAGTTAGGAGCCCTTGTCACTCGTCTTTCATTTTCTAGGGACCACTAAGTGAGGATGGGGACCAGGTGGCTGACAGCCACGGTGGAATCATCCTAGGATGCTGTCCAGAGGCATTCAGCCCAGCCTCGCCTACCGCCTGCTATTGAGTTACAGGTCGGTCAGGTGGTCCTTCCACAGCGGGTCATTGCCAGCTCCTTGGCATGTGTTGAGCATGGAAGAACTGCAGAGATGGGTTGGCCCATCTCTAGAGTGAAATTCTCTGTTCATTCCTTCAGGGAGAGGAAGAGGACAGTGACTGGAGCCAGACATAGCCACATCAGATCTGAGTTCTACCACCTCACCCTGGGCAGGTAACACAGGCTTTCTGGGCTATTTCCTCTTTGGACCTAGTACAACTCTCTCTAATACTGTCAAAATAAACTTCCTAAGCCTTAGCCTAACTGTGGGTTGTTGGAAGGGCTCCCTGCAATGGGAGAAGGCTTGAAAGGAAAGAAAGGAAGGACTCTCCTGAACACCAGGAGAGGTACTGGGGGAACCAAATGAATCTCAGGGGACTCCCTGATTATGCAGAGGTAGATCATGGGGAGTGGTTTAAATATAGGAAGTGCTCCAGAAGAGACAGTGTCCTGGGGGAGGGAGAGCTGCAGAATTCACTGAATTTACCCCTAAAACTGAGTCCCCTTTGCTCCAGGGCTGGGACTGCTCTGAGAGGTCCATGGGTGATGCCAAGAAGTGCCACCATCTCCCAAACTAGGCTCCACTTCCCAGTCTCTTTTTCTACTAACCTGGTATACAGACACCCAGGTCAAGTTTTGTGTCCTTAATGATGTAGTCACAGTGTCTTTCTGGGTCCTCGATATCTGCCCCAGACACAGATGCCTGAGGTAAGCCTACGTCTATTCACAGTAAAGATGCCCAGCACCCACACACTGCAGAATCCCAAGCCCCTTTACTTCCTGTCCCTGTGGTTTTTAGCTGCTTCTCTCTTTTGTTCTTTTACAGGAGACCTTTCCTGTCTACTGCTTAGTTACAACACAAAGGACACAGAAGTGTCTCTCACTACAATAGGCAGGCAGAGGTTGTCACAATAGTGACCATCGCCAGTTCTTTCAAGGGCTTCTGAGCCTGAAAGCCCAGCCCGCTGTGCTCAGGGTGAAGTACAAATGTCTTGGCTCCACTTACAAAGTGTGAAGTGACAGTCCTGCTCACTGAAGTCCTTCTCTTCAGATGTCAAGTCTTCTGCTTCTCCTGCTCAGAACTTTCCCCTGGCTTCACATGACTAACCTGCCACAGGCTGTGCCACCCCAAGCTCCTGGAGAGAACCAGCAACTGCTCCATGTTCCACCCTATCCAGGAGCTCTAGAGAGCAGAACTCTTTCTACCCCAATTAGACCTCTCTTTGCCATCCATATGTGGGATGCAGCTACTAGTGGAGGTAAGAAGAAAGAATTTTGTGCCCACTGAGGCTTCAAACCTTAGTGGGCAGGCAGGAGTTACACAGGTGGCCAGCTATGGAAACAGAATAAGGAGCTGGATTCTAAAACTGCATCTGCTTATCCAGTGTAACACTGCTGGAGACCTCGTAATTTCTGTGTGGGCAACATATCACATGTGAGGTCCCTGGGACAGCCATGGTTTAGTGGGGTGCTCCTCTGTTCTCTCTGTAGGCATCTTCCAAAGACCTGCTGTTTAACAGTTCCTGCCTGGTTACTGAGGCAAGAGAAGGGGTCATATCACAGATCTGCCCTCCGGGGCCAGATTTAGGGGAAAGAACACCCACAAAACACCAGCTGGGCACAGGCTGTCATTAGTGTATGGTCTAGAGGCTAAGGTATCCTTAGGTAGCAGTGTGGTATTAGACCTAGGCCTGGAAGGATGCACATGGGGTGTGCCCAGAGGGGAGGAGGGTGTGGAGCTGCCATGGTAGTGGTTTTGAGCAGGTTCTGGGCCAACCTATGGGCTGCCAGCTCAGACTCCTTGGATTGCTTCAGCTCTGAGCTCATCTCTAAATGGGTATGTGAATACTCCCTGCTCGTAGGCTCTGTATTGTGTTGAAGGCATGCGCTCAGAACAATGCCTGTCAGACTTCTTAAGGAAAATAGGAGCAGTGAGGTCAAGCACAAGTGTGGGGTCGGGCTCTAAAAATGAACAGGGAGAGGCCCAAGTCGGGTTACACAAGATTATTTGACAAGGCTCGTTCATCCCTGCTGACTGTCACCCATGGTTTACTTGGGACAAGGCATACTTTCTATCATGGGTCATCTTGAAGGCCCAGGCTGAAGGCTGAGGACAGGAGAGAAGGAGGCAGTGAGGGAGATGGTGAAAGCATTCAGCAGGGAATGAAAGAGGACTGGTCTCTAGAGAAGAAAAAAGAAGTGAGAATCAAGTCACTTCTCACTGAACCTCAGTTTCCTCCTAAGAAATAGGGGTGAGAGCAGGAAGATTAGCTTACATGGCCACTCTTGCCCAGGAAGTTCAACTCACAAGGAGACCATTTGGGAGGCTTTGATCAAAAGACAGGGATTGAAACCTGTTGGATGCCTGAGTATTCTGGATCCAGGGCAGCTGGGGTGGCACTTACATCCTCTCCCAGATTGGCATCCAATTGCTCTTGGAGTCTCCAAGAAAGAGAAGACCCTGTCCCCAAGTCCTAAGTCCTTTTGGGATCAGAGCTTCTAACAGCCACACTGAGAGTCTCTAGGCACATCCTTTCCCTTACTGAGAATGATAAAGGACAGAAAGTCTTGACAGGGTTGCTCCTGGGTACTGGATGCATAGATCTCTCTACTCCCCGGGAAGAAGACCTCAGCCTAAACTTCAGCAATACCCAAAACATCAGGAACCCCAGGATGCCTTGTGAGCTGGATACTAGTGTGGACTCCACATTGTAACCATTCCCTTGCAAAGTCCCTGTGGACTCGGGGGTCTCTAAGGCTTCACCTACTCTGGATATAGGCTGGGTTCCAGGAGCACCCCAGTCCTCTTTTCTTCTGGATCCCATTCTCATAAGCCAGGATGCATCCTAAGAAGAGTTGAGCAACCTGGTCATGGTTGCAGGTGAGGAGATTAAAGTAGGGACATGAGGACTCAGTGACAGAGCTCAAACAGTAGCTCAGCCTCTCAACCCATCTCAGGAGTTATGGCTTTATATTGATGTCTGCAGACACAGGCTGTGGACAGGGAAAGGGGGTGGGTGGGAATGGGTCCCTCTGGATGCTGAGGTACTGCAGAATGCCCACAGCCATCTGGAAGCTAGAGCATAGGGTCCACCTTTGCAGGGAATGGAGAGAGCATCTTGAGCATGCCCAAGGCTCAGAACAGGAACATGGGGGTGGGAAATGGCCGTAGTTAAGTCCAGTGTGCCCACTGAAACCAGCAAGGCCACTTTTAGTTGAGGGGACAGGCCCATGAACTTTAGAAAAGTCCCTTCCCTCCCTGAGATAGCAGGTAGGGCAGACTAGAACAGGACATAACCCACAGCTCATTCCCCAATATGTCCTATGCCCAGTATTCCAAGAGGTCCTAAGAAAGACACCCACATGTCAGTGTCTGTCAGGCCTGGCTTATTCCTAGAGAAATCCTATCACCAGGGCTGGACAACTGAGCTCTGGGATGAGCTCAGCTGGCACAAGAACATCATTGAAATCTCAGTCTTTAGAGTCGCTAGCCACATCAGAGCCCAGCACTCAGTCCCCTGGGCTCCACTTCTCATCCTGATGGGGTACAGGGAGTACTGGACAAGGGCTCCACCACTGAATTTTAGTGTTTTTTCCATGGTGCTAAGAATCAAACCCAAGGCCTTTTCACATGTTAGTTAGGCAAGTTCTACCAATGAATTTCACCCCAATCCCCAGCCCCTATCACTGCATTTTAATCCAAATTGCTAACTCCTAGCATCTGCTGTTCTGCTTGCCTACCTGGACTTTTGTGTTGTCCTGGGCACACTGGGTTAACAGGGGCTCTGCCCAGCAAATGATGCGAGAGTTCTTCCAACAGCATCTAGCACAAACCCTGGCTATAGGCTGGAGATCCTGTCCTATCTAATCCTGTGCTGCTCACTTTGCCTGTAGCACCTCCATAGCTGTTCCCAAAAGCCTATCTGGAGTCTGCAGGATCTTGTGTCTCAGCTTCAGTAGACAAGCCACACTTCCCAAGGGGCAGGCAAGAATCAAAGGTCAAGTTCATGTTGGAGCACCAGAGCTCATATGGGAGCATCAGAACTCATATGGGAGCACCAGAGCTCATATGGGAGCACCCGAGCTCAGGACTGCTGCCCTTCAGACACAGCCTTGATTTGTGGCAGTAGTCTGTGTATCCTACCAACCCTGTGTCCCTGACTGAGGTGAGTTTTTCAGAGTCCAGTGCAAAATGACAATGATTGGAACATTCCAGGCCAGTGACGTTGGAGACATGCAGCTTGTGTGTTGTAAAGCTTTGCTGCCCTGTTTCTGGCCTCTTCTCCCATTGGGTGGCATCCATCTCATTCGAGTAGTGAAAGTTACTTCCTGGAATTTCCTGCTATGCATTCTACATCCCTCTTCCTGTCTTGGGAGATGATGTTCCAAAATCTCATTTTGATCTTATCCTTTCAAAGTCCTTGACATTGAGATACTTACTAACTGAGATGGGGGATGCATTCCACTTCCCACACATGGTATTTGAACCATACCCTCCCAGCTCCTTTCCACCAGCAGAGTGAAAGGCCAGAGCATCTGCCAGGTGGGCAAGCTTATGGGGACAGAGAAAGGAACGTGGAGAAAAGCTGCTGTGGACAGCACAGTATCCATCCTGCTGGCCTTGGCTCTGTCCTGCTCACTTCTTTCAGCTGAAGCTCATCTCCACCAAAAATGTCTCCTCCCACCTGGATCATGATTCAGGATGCTGAAAACCCAGCCTGGCAAAGGCTAGGCACCAATAGAGGGTTTTTTTTTAACCAACATTCTTCTGCCACCTCTTCCAAGCTACCATCAGTGGTTGGTCTGTTGTCTTTCAGGTGTATTACATGGGAAGATGGCTCCCAGTATCGCTTACACTCTTGTTCATCTACTTGTGCCCATGGGTGTACTAGCACCTCAGAAAGACAGGAGACATGGGTGGCTTCAGCTGTCTCATTCTGTCTCGGCTCTGTCATGCTTGACTTGGATCATAGCAAAGCCCTCATCTATAAGGGATGGATTCCTACTGGCTGACAGAAGAGTAAGTTTCTTAGAAGGGGCCACAGTTGGGCAGACTGGGGTGTTGGGCTTCAGCTAACACTGCTACCACTGCTCTTCCCTGGCCTCCTCTCCCAGCCAAACCACTGAGACAGTTTCACCTCCCAGTCCCTTCCTCTCTCCAACCGCCCCCCCCCCCCACACTATCTTTCATTCCTTCCCACTCCCTCCCAGACTCCACCTTCTTCTACTCCCTCCCACGCCCGCTTCTCTTTCAAAGTACCACATCCTGATTTAGGCTCTTTGGTGACACTAAAGTGAAGTGGCCACTGATCCCCCTGACTTCCTTGTTGGTAAATCCAGGGCACCTCTGACCATTGCGTTGCCCAGTCACTCATCACTTGTGTCCCTCTTGCCCACCTCCTTCCTGGCCGTGAGTTCCATGACCCTTACTCTTGATGTCCTCCAAGCACCTGTGGTTTTAGTATCCAATAGCTAACACTAGAGAATGCTTCCTGAGGGCCAGGCATTTCTCAAATGTCAAACCTACCCAAACTTCCTCACATCCTCAGAAATGTATCATTCTCTGACTCCATTTTACAGATAAGGAAATCGAGGTACAAAAAAAAAAAAAAAAAAAAAAAAAAAAAAAACTGTCCACAGTGACTAAGGTAGACACTGGGGTGGTGGATACCAATGCAAGCACTGTGTTAGTGCTACTTCTGAGGTGTTCTGTCCTCTCAGCCAACTTGCTTCTGCATGGGGCCCAGAGAGCAAACCTTGTTCCATGTCCTAATCGGGCTACATCCCCTCCCACCTGTGACCTGTACACACCCTAGATGAATTCACTCTCTTTCTGCCAGACACACCTTGGTCTTATCATAGACTCCTGCCTATGGAAATCTCCCAAACAGGGAAGTCTTTACCCTGTTTCAGCTTGTCAATCTGCCACTCTTCCAACAACCTCTTGCCAAAATTACCTCTTCCCTGGGCCCATCTCTACCCACCTTCCCTCACTTGTCTCTGAAAGCCAGATACCTTTTGCCCTTCCCTCTTCAGCTATGCATCCGGCCTTACAGTATAATTTAGCCACTTCCTTGCCTGGCCACCTGGCTAATCTCTGAGCACCTTGCCTCACAGAGCTCTGTCCAGAGCTGCTCATTGTATTAGGGATCCAGAGCCTGGGCCTTTAGCTGCTGCACTTCAGGTTGAAACAAACTGAGCTATACAAGCTCAGAACCTTCTCAGTCACGTGGACACCACCTTACCCATGCACACATTGATTAAGGACATACATATATACACTGGATCATCACACACACACACACACACACACACACACACACACACACACACACACAGCATCTTCCAGCCATTCCCCACGTCTACAGAGTCTTCTAGTTTGAAACTCCTGTCTGCTCTGTGTCACTGCCAGTTCTGTAAGGATACCCTTTTGCATCCTTCCACAGCATTTGGTTTGTTTCATGGGGCTCAGGAGTTACTACCTCAGAGTCATAATAGAGAAGAAGGCTGACCAAGCAAGAGGGAAAAGCCAGGAATCATTTACATGTCCTGCATGACTTGTGGCTTCCTCAATCCCTTTTATACAGTTGCTCTTTGTGACTTTAAGCCTCTGAACAATACACGAAACTGTTATTGTAAATGGCCTTTACATATGAGGAAACCCAGGTTCTCAAACATTAGCAAGGCATACAAGCCTGACCCAACGCCGTGAGCAAAGACGCATGCCCAGGCCTAGAACTTAACATATAGCTGGGAGATGATGCTCTTCCCCAGTAGCCGGGGAAGCCTATCAGACTGGACACAATCTCATTACAATGTAGACTCCTATTCCCCACCACAGCCCTGAAAATGCAAAGGACTACTAGTCCCAGGATGGAGTAGATCTATGCTAGGTAAGCACAGGGTGGGTCAAGACCAAATCATAAGATGAGGTCTAACCTGGGCTCACCTCTGCCAGTGTCTCACCTGTGTCTGTAAGTAAGCAGGTACTTGCATCCATGGCACTCTCATTCAGGCACATCAACAAAAATAATTTAAGACTGTTATTAAATAAATGTGTTTCTCTTACTTTAGTCATATGTAATTCCTGGTAACAGTATTATCGGTTGAAAGTACTTAGAAGATATGCCTTAATGGAGAGTTTATCAGGCTTTGTAATTAGCCGAGCAATTGTGAGTACTTTAAAGTACTTGGAGGCAGATTAAACCCACTAAAGAGAATCAGCCACTCAAAAACACAAAACAGTATCCATTTACACGCCGGCAATTGCTGTGCTGATTAGAAATGCAGATACTCTCGAGGTTCCTATAAATCTCACTCCCGAGGCAGAATCTGACATCTCTCCCAGCAAGAACCCCTCATTAATTAAGGCAGCAGATAGTTCCTAGATACTCACTATGTGTTGGGGACCCAGACACAACGGAGGCTTGTCCTCCGTGCTTACACCTGTGCGAAAGCCCTAATTTTCAAGCAAGCTAATATAGAAATGAGATTATTTCCAATTGGCTGAGTCAATGAGAGAAGCAGAGCAAAAGGATATGTCTAGAGGGGGAGATTAAAGAGCTTACGTCTGAGCTGAATGACAAGAAGCCAGGAAAATGGAGGAGCTGAACAGTCTAGGCAACAAGAATAGCAAGCATAAAGGCCTAATGTATCTTAGCTTATGCCATGCCCCGAGTAAGATTCTTAGACAAAGAGGTCCACGAAAGTGTTCATTTGAGACCTATAGGAAAAGGAATGAGAGAATCAATGGGCACACCTCTACAGGGATGTCACATGGGCAGCCCCACTGTGGGCACGAACCTGAGTTATCCCGCCCAGGAAAGAGGGGCTGGAGGATTTTACTCCAGGTCTTTCTCGTTATGAGGGACTTCCTGGCACTCCTGGCTGGTCCTGCTTACAGGGCAGAGCAATCTTCAGTAGCTCATGGCAATGGGATGTACATGAAACGGGGGGGGGTGGGGGGGGGCGGGGCGTGACTGAATGGCAAGAACTGGCACTGCCAGCATCTGCTATCCACAGGGACCTGCCTGGAATGCTCCAAAAGAAAAGTCAGTGCAGGTAGACTCTGAAGCCTGTAGGGGAGATACCAATGAGGAATGAAGTCTGAGAGGGCAGTGGGGACCAGCTCCCAGGAAGATAGCTGTAAGAGCTGGGGGTGGGTAGCTTGTATTTCATTCTGTGTATTACAAGCCTAGCCATGAAACCTAGTCAGGATGTGGACTGAATTCATTTTCTCTTTCTTTTCGTTTTTTTTTTTTTTTTTTTTTAAATAAGATTACTCTTTCAACTGTGCAGAAGGCAGAATTTTAGGATAAAAGAATTATTCTGGAGAGCAAGAGAGGATGGAGAACCAGATATACACAAGCAGGAGTCAAGATGAGATGCTAGTGGCGTCATCTGGCAAAGGGATAATGCCTCTTGCCTGTGTGGGTGTATTGCAATGCCTGGGCAGGAGTGGCAGAGAAAGTAGATTTGAGGATGAGCTAATGGAAAGACACAATGTGGTCCGGGAACAAGAGGTGTGAGATGAACATTCTTGATCTCTAGGATGGGCTGTACTGCTCACCTGATGGACAACTGTTACTCTCCAGATGGGAGCTTCCACTTGATCATGTGGAAAACACAGAACAGAGTGAGCCGACGTCTAAGGAACCCTTCCACTTGTGTGGTCCATGGCCTTCACAAGCACTCTAACATGCTCCTTTTAAAGTCATGGTTATTTTTACTAATGCTACAACCCCGTGGGAATGATGACTCAGAATGAACGATAAGGCCTCGAAAAGCACCTACATCTGACCACAGTTTCCCTCCCTTCTCTTTGAATCCTTCAACTCAAAGGAGCCAATTCACCCCCAAACTCCTTTGTTCTCAATCTTCTATACACACAACATAATCCTTGCCCTTGTCCCTTAGCATACGTGAGGGAAGGCTCCAGGTGCCCCATGGATGTTCATGTCTGAGGATGCTTAGGTCCCTCATGTGAGGTGGCATGATGTTTGCATCTGACCCCCGTGCATCCTTTTCATCTGCTTACAGAATACTTATAAAGCATGATACAAAGGAAACACTATGCAAACAGTAGCTAGTCTAGATTGTGTGAAGCAATGTGTTGAACACATTTATAATAGTCAACATAGGTGGGGGGTTTTTTTCTATAAAATATTTTAAATCTGAAATTGGTGAAGTCCATGGCTTCATTACCCCCTAGATATTACAGAGGAACTGATTACATACATTTCCACATTCTTTATTTTTACACTATAAATAAAAAAGGGTGTGGGGAGGAGAAGAGGTGAACAGCCTGCTACCGTAGCACGGTGTCTTAGTCCCCAGCACTCAGGAGGAGGAAGCAGGAGGAGTGTGAGTTTAAGGCCATCCTGGTCTACACACTGTATCAGGGCCTTATCTCTAAATAAATAAATATGAAATATAAAATATAGTGTCCAATGTCGTGCTGTCTTTTAAAAAAAAAAACAACAACAACAACTGTGGAGTTGTTCTTTTGCTGTGCAGTGCTTTGTTAACATGCGTTATGTAACTGGGCACTGCAAATTTTCCTCCGTTTTAAATGCTGTGTATCCTGCTGCTGGACACTGGCTCATCTGGCCCTTTATGAACATCTCAGGTTTTTCAAACCCTCACTGACTGTAAGAGCTAAGTGTTCTCTGTACACACCCTTGCTTCTGCTGGGAGGCCGTCCAGTAAGAGCATTCCGTCTTCAGCAGTAGCACTGTCTCTTGGCCCTGAAGGTGTCCGTTCTGTATACACCCACTCCTGTTCATTGTCACAAGTCTCTTGAGTATTTCTATTCTGCTTATCTGCCCCATCGGCCATTTCCTGTCTGCCAAGCTCAAGGCATCAAGATGGTTCAGCACGGTGAAGTGTCAATCTTATCGAGTCAAAGCGGGCAGCATCTTCAGAAACTGAAAGTTCCTCTCTGGAAAGCTAGTTTTGAAGCACCCAGAGCCAAGGCTTCACCCCACCTGAAGAAAAGCCAACTCTCTCTAGATGCAATTCCAAGTCACTACGTGTCATCAGTAACTTCCCATGAGCCACTGTATCTGACGGGCTCCATGTGAGGCCCTTTTTTTTTTTTTTTTTTTTTTTTTTTTTTTGTATCTTTTGTGGTTTGTTGTTGTTATATGTTCATTTTGTTTTGTTTTTAATCAAAAGATCACATATCTTAGGCTGGTCTGGAACTTTCTATGTGGCTAAAACTGACTTTGAACTTTTGATCCTCCAAATGCTACCTCCCCAGTGATGAGAGCTGGAATTACAAATGCATTCAAGCATATACAGTGTTAAATATGGAACTCGAGGCTTCAAGTATGCTTAGATTAACACTATACCAACTGAGGTTGGGGGAGAATCTATCCTAAGGAGAAACTGCCATTGCAGCCTGGGCCAAAAACCAAACAGACATGAGGCAAGGACCTGACCCCATCCACAGCCTGGAGCACAGATGCAATTGGCTGGCAGACTTGATGGCAAAAAGGAAATGCTTATTGTTATAAACTGGTGGCCTTTTGGATTGCCTGTTACTATAGTAAAACCACACTATGCAGAAATTAATTCCTAGAAGTAAGTATTGCTATAACCAAGGTCTAAGATGCCTAGCTTTGGCTTTGGGGCCATGCACCAGACAGTAGATGATTTTTAGAAACTGGATCCAAGCCTTCACCCTATCTGAAGAAAAGCCAACTCTCTCTAGATGCAATTCCAAGTCATTGAATGGTATCAGGCTTTATGATAGGTTCCCTATCCACGAGCAACTGTGTCTGCCAGGTTCCATGGGAGGCATTTTTTGTATCTTTTGTGGGTTGTTGTTATTGTATGTTTGTAAAACTGATGGTGCACTTAACATGACTCCCCCAAGAGCCCCTTAGTCTCATCAGAGGTCTTAGCAAATGGAATGATTTGGTCTCCGTCACTAGGCTGAGCATTAATGGCCATGACTTGGACTCTGTGTCCTAAAGCTACATATTTTTTTGTTGAGAATATTTTTACAAGCTGCAAGGATACGAAGGTGAGACGATCACATTTCTAAACCCTGTATGACCCAGCCTTTCTTGATTTTCAGTTGTCTCTCAACTCTGCTTGCAAAAAGTGCTGGTTCTTGGAACTATCTCCTTCGTGTAGCATCTCTTGTCAAGGCTAGCCACAACCATCTCACCCTCAACAACTCTGTCGAAAACCTTCTTCTCTCAAATCCACAAATTCAACCACTTTACTTCATTTTAGTCTTTTGCCTTCTCACTTCTAAATGATAGAGTTTTATTAAATCTTTCACAGTGCACTGTCATTTTTACAGGCCCTTCTAAAAATCACCTGCTGTCTGGGACTCGGCCTCAAAGCCAAAGCTAGGCATCCTACTCTTTGGTTGCAGCAATACCTACTTCTGGGTATTTGCTTCTCCATAGTGTGATTTTACTATAACAACAGGCAATCTAAAATACCAGTAGTGTATAACAATAAGCATTTCCATTAAGTGGTAAAGTCTGCCAGCCAATTGTATTCGCACTCTAGGTGGTGAAAGGAGTCAGGTCCTTGCTTCACATCCTTCAAGTTCCTGGGCCCAGACTGCAATGGCAATTTCTGTTTAGGATGTATCCTCCCAGCAGATCGGTGAGAAAGTGAATGGGCAGAAACTTGGAATGCTTGTAAAGCTTCCACCGGGACATAGCACACACAGTGCCTGGAAGCGTTCCACCAGCTGCACCCAAAGCCAGAGGCTTAGAAAAGGAAAAGTCTGAGTCATTTCAGACAAGAACTCAGCCTCCCACAGTAGAAAGGGCTCTTGCTATGCTCGAACACTAATCCTGTTAGGACACATGTGGTGAGTACTCTCTCATCTATGACTTGATTCAGGTTAGCCTTGAAGAGAGGAATCATAATCTTAACACTCGTATCCGTCTTTTCTGTTAACTCAGAGCTCCTGTGTCTTGTTTAAAGATACAAGGTTGAGGTCTGGTTATGTCGCTCGCTCAGTTGGCCGAGTGCCTGTCAATCATGCCAGAGGCTCGCATGAACCAGCTGGGGTGGTGTCCACCTCCTATCTCAGCACTGAGAGGATGTGGGCAGGAGAATCCGGAACTCAAAGTTCATTCTCTGCTACTTTGAGAGTTAAAGGCTAGCCTCGGCTAGAGAGCCTACCTTAAAAGAACAAAAACAAAAGCAAACACTAGGTTAAAACATTCATCTCCACATTTTTAAAATTGTCTGTTAGTTTCCCAACACTTTAAAAGAAAAAACATTAACCACAGTGTGTGTGTGTGTGTGTGTGTGTGTGTGTGTGTGTGTGTGTACACCCATAGATGAGACCAAAAGAAGAGGACTTTGGGTGTTGTACTATGTCACTCTTCACATTATTACAGAAGAGTTGTGGAAAATGAAACCAGGCAGACAGCAGGCAAACCTGGTAACCCACCCACCTACAGCACTAGAGTTACAAACACTTGTGTGGCCACACTCAGCTTTTTACAGGGACACTGAGATCCCCAACTCAGGTCTTCATGTATGTACAGCAACCATCTTTAACCACTGGGCAATCTCTCCAGATTCTGATATATTCATAATTGTGTGTGTGTGTGTGTGTGTGTGTGTGTGTCTGTTTTAATATAAGGACCCAACTTGACCTTTATTTATATGGATCACCACCATTTTCCAGGCTTTGTATGGTCCCTCCGTTCCCTGAACTGATCTGAGAAACAACCCATACCCCAGAGCTGTAGCGTGGCTCTGCTGTTGGACTCTCACACTGCATTCCTGCATTTCAGTAGCTAGGCCCTCTGCTCTACCACATCTTGAGATGAGCTAGCATCTAATGAGAAAAAAAAAAAAAAAAAAAAAAAAACCCTTCAGCATTTTGCATCAAAAATGTCCTAGCTGTTTCCATATTTTTTAGAAGTCAAAATGAGCCACCTCAAAGTCTTTCAGAAAAATCTGGAAGGTGCCAAACTATGCTTTAAGTAGATATTGGCTTGGTGGGTTGTTGTGACCATCTCATAAAAATAGGCAGTCTCATCCACCCTCTACTGCAGATGAAGAAGCCTAGGGAGGCTGCCAGGGCTTCAAAGGAGCAGTTCTGGGATTCAAGTGTGACTTCAGAGCCCTTGCTGTTCCCACAACACTCTGCCTGGGTTTCTGAGGGCTCAGCTCTTGGAGCCTCATAAGAAAGTGGAGGAGGCTATGAAAGACCTCATCAGACACTGGGGTTTCCTCTCACTCCTCTGCATGCTTCTTGTTCCCCAGCTGTGCTGTGCATACCCGGCCTGGGAGGGATGGGCTGGTGTGTCTTCAGAGTGCATCCTGGCACATGTCTGTCATCTTTCCAAGAGTTCCTGGTTACAGTAGGAGCCACACAGGTTGTTAACTAAGTTAGCTCTTCCCCACTAACTGGAACAACAAGGCAGAGGGCCTGCTTCTGACTTGCAGAGATGGTTCATCTTCTAAGGAGGTGGTCATCTAAAAACCCCTTCCCCACCCTTGCATGTGTGTGCAAGTGAATACAGGTGACTGCAGACTCTACAGCATCTGGACTGTTCCTTTCCCAGCCATTGCCTCCTTTCTTTCTTAAAACATCTTCTCATCACCCCTCTCCTGGACAACAATGGTGATACAGATAAATGACCTGTCAGCCCATGCTGATGCTTTGTGCTCTAGTTATGGAGAACTGAGGGCACTGCATTTGCAGAGTTTCTATGAGCAATGAAATCACATTGGTGGTCCAGTAGATGCCAGTGCTATGCCAGCAGCTCCTGGGAACCAAGCAGAAATGCAAGCTGTTGGCCTTGGAACCAACTGACTCATGGAACTGGGATCAGGAATCCATCATCTCTTCATAAACTCTTCCTACAGCACCTATCTATATTACTTTTTTGAGGTCACATGTATAGTCCTGTACACTGAGTTCTCGATGAATAGTTACTATTTGGGGGCCAAAGATCACAGCAAGAGTTCATTGGGAAACAAGTTTAGAATCTTAGCTTCTAGGAGAAGATCTTGTTTCTGGAAACCTGTTATCCTCAGTGTAGAAGATGAAGAAATAGAAATTATTCTACACTGGCATTTAGATGAATGACTGTGTGAGGCTCTGGCCTGCCACACAGGGGCCATTGTGTACTTTGTCATTAAGATTTGTAGACAGGGGCCAGAAGATAGCTCAAGTGTTTAACTACCTGCCATGCAAGCATAAGGGTCTAAGCTCAAATCATCAGCACCCATATAAACAGTCCGGCATTGTGGCATGTTCTGTAACCCAGCTCAGGGATGCTAGAGACAGACAGGTCTCTGGGGCCCATGAGCCAGCCTAACTGAAGCAATGAGCAACAGTTTCAGTGCCAGACTCTGTCTCAAAACGTAAGGTAGGGGGCAATCAAGGAAAGACACTTAAAGTTCATCTTTAACCTCCACAGTCTCTCTCTCTCTCTCTCTCTCTCTCTCTCTCTCTCTCTCTCACACACACACACACACACACACACACACACACACACACTCACACAGTCTTATTGTCTAAGTCTGAGAAGCTCATAATGCCAAGGGTACACATTATAGTAGATGTCAATGCAACTCTTCACACACTGCTGGTCCTCGCTCCATGACTATAGTGTAGGGCAGACTATAGTGTAGTGAGCGAGCTGGCTTGGGTTTGACTTACCTTTGATATTGCATATTGCCTTTGGAGTTGAAATTTTTCATGATAACATGAAGGAAAATGCAAATGGCAAATCGACAATTGTGACAACCCTTCAGAAAACCGGTTCTCACCTGCCACTGCCTTGCTCTTTGTAGGAGCATCTTTACGCTGCCCCCATCATCCTGAACTGATTCCTGTGCTCTTTTTATCCACTGCTGTATTGTAAATGTTTTCTGTGATGCTCCTTAATTTCCATAATTGCCATGGTGATGACTGAAAAGATATTTCATCAAACGGGGCTGACAAAATCTAATTATAGATACTTAGTTGGTTGTTTAGATTCTGGGTATTAGATATTTATGTGTCTAATTATAGACATTTAGCCGGTTATTTCCAAATAACACTGTTATGACTACTTGTCCCAAGCCTCATTTTCTACATGTGATGGTTTTCTTTAAATTAACTTTCCAGAAGAAAAATAATGTTAAAAAGGGGTATGAGCTCACCCCTGATTGCTGGAACACACAAAATTGGACCAGCTCTGTTCATATCCTGACTTATACAGCTGAGTCTCCAGAGCTTGTCATTGCCATTCTCCTTGTCCTTTAGTAACTTAATGAACATGTAACTGCATTCCATTATTGACTTAAGTGTCCTTTTTGGAAATCTCAGATCCACTTCATCCGAAGATATAGCTGACCAAAATGCACTGCAGAGAAAATCCATTTTCAGTTAGATCTATGGTATGCATCTTAAATGCCCTCCAAAGATTCATGTGTTGGAGACTTGGTCCAGAGAGGCAGTACTGGAAGGAGGTAGCGCTTCTAAGAGGTGGGGCTCAGTGAGAGTTCTCTAGCCCATTATGCAGCATGTTCTTGCAGGAAGCCACAAGACCCAGGCCTCTCTCTGTTCTGTCTCTGTCTTTCCATCTGTATCCTCTCTCCCTTCTCCCTTCTTTCTCCCTCCTTCCCTCCTCCCCCCTTTCTCTTTCTGTGTACCCATGAAGTCTCCCTAAAAATAATGAAGCCAAGCCTGGAACCTCTAAAGTGTAAGCCAAGCCTTTAGGGTAGACGTCTCTGGCCACAACAAGATGCCATCTTGAAATTGCCCTGGTAGTCGTGGTACTAAAGCAGAAATACAGTGGTAGCCAGATCTACAGTAGTGATAATAGAGCTATTATTACTTCTTAATAAATGGAAGAAAGAAGATTCAGGAGAATCTTACTGGAGCTCCAGCTACTGCCCTATCCTTCCCTACCCCAGCCTCAAGTAATCTCTGGAGATGCCAGTCTAGATGGAAAGGAGGTGATTCATCGAGAATGAGACACTATGGTGCAGTTTCCATGAGGGTGGAAACATCCTTGATGGGGTGGAGCTTTATGATGATGCCATGGTTGGGAAATCAGCCACACTGCTACAAGGAAGTCCTCACCCATGCTTTATAAGGAAGCCCAATAAACTCACTAGTCCTACTAAGCTGACTTTGGTGAAATCATACCTTGGTCTGTCACTGGTGACTACCTGGGGTTATTAGATGTTAATACACAGCTCCAGGAAAAGTTTTTTTGTTTTTTTTGTTTTTTGTTTTTTGGTTTTTTTTTTTTTTTTTTTTTTTTTTTTTTTTTTTTTTTTTTTTTTTTTTTTTTTTTTTGGTTTTTTCGAGACAGGGAGCTCCAGGAAAAGTTAATGCAACAGATCCTAAATCAAGTTTTTCTCTTTATACATTGATTCTCTCAAGTAATTATTATAGTTACCGAAAGCTGACACAATAAATATGATATAAACATGTATGTCCATGTATGCATGCATCTACTATGACATGTGTTTGGATGTATACACACGGATCATTAGGACAGTCTCTCTGCTGAGGCACAGGCTTCCTCGTGTAGTCCTCAAATCACACATACATAAGTATATATATACATACATACACAAACATACACATACACTTACACACACATAAACATACACACATACACACACATACATATATATATACATACATACACAAACATACACATACACTTACACACACATAAACATACACACATGCACACACATACACACACATACATATATACATACATACATACACAAACATACACATACACTTACACACACATAAACATACACACATGCACACACACAAACATACACATACATACATATATACATACACACACCTACATACATACACACACAAACACACACACATACACACACATGCATACATGCACAAACATACACACACACGCACATATACACACACAAACATACATGTGTGCGCGCCCACACACGCATAGCAGAGTCTGTTTACCTGAGGCTTTTACTGAGCACGTATTATTTGGGGTATGTCTAAGTGTGTATGTGTGGATACATCTGGGTAATATTGTAAAATAAATGGAAGTGCCCAAATTGAACATTGACTATCTGCTACTTTCTAAAATAACAAACTATGTCATAATCAGATTTTAAAAGCACCAAGTAAGAAGCAATTAAGCCAACAAAGGAGATTTGGTGCTTCAGTGAGAAAGCCTCTAAGGCAAGCAGTGATGGGAAAAACACAGAGGCAAATGTAAAGACTTGGGCATCTGCGGTTACAAAATTGCTTTCTTTGGCTTGCATTGTTTCAAATCCCAGCCATGTAATCATACGCTCCTTGGCTGCCTATGGTAGGCTGAGGTTAGTTTTTATTTCTGACATTAAGTCTTTACATGAAATGAGCCAGGTTCAGTTTTACTTGTGTTGACAACTCAAGCAGAAAGATTTACTTAAGACCTAAGGATTTTGTCTGCTTGGAGAGTCTTTGTGGCTGGTCCTGGTTACCTGGTTCACAATTCTTACCTTTTATTTCTCTTCCCAGCCAGCCGGGACTGATTGCGGCTACACTTGGTTACTGATGATACTCTCTAGAACAAGCTCATGCTCGTGCCAGCCTCATTGGGATATGAGTGGCCCAGCCTCTCCCATCCTGGTATCAATCACCTTATAGGTGAGAGGTTGTTGTGAAATTGTTGGAACCCTTGAGAACACAGACATCCTAGGGACAATAGCATTGGCCACAAGAATGTTAATCAAAGATGAAAACACCCAGAGCAGAGATTCCCTGGAGCCATTTTTAAGCAGTTAAATAAACGGAAGAGGCAGAGCCTATCTGGTGAATGATTTGCATGTGTTCTCTAATATCCTTTAAACTTGAGGCAACAATATATAATTAACTTACACAGAGATGTGTTTATTGATTAAAGCACAAGTTTTTGCAAGAGCGTCGGGCACTTCTGTTTTAAGGGTACCACTGAGGCCAACTGTTATTGCCTGAAGGAAATTCAAGGCATCATTCCCAAAAAAGAAAAGAAAAATACATTCAAGATGGGGAGTGAAGTTGGCCCTTGAGTCTGTATTCCAAACAGCCTGGATGGAGGGTGGCGAAGGCAGCCGAGGAGCTCCGGCTATGGGCAACATGTATCCCAGCAGGCATGAAGGCTGTCCATGAACGATCCATGCTGTCTAATTTTTTGATGCTTAAAGTCATCCAGTTTCAGTGTTAGGGGCTTGAGGGAAGGAGAGCTTATAGAGTTTTAGTGAGACTAGAAAAAAAATAGGATTCAGTCAGATTATATATAAAATGAAGCAGTGTGTTCCACTGTTCTGTATTAGTACAGTCTTTTAGAGTCTAACCTATTTGTTCAAATATAATCATACTTATAACTTTTAGGACGGATTCATTCTCATATTCTCTCTCTCTCTCTCTCTCTCTCTCTCTCTCTCTCTCTCTCTCTCCCCATGTTTGAGTGTGTGTGTGGGGGTGGGGGTGGGGGGAGTGAGGAGTGCTTTCAGAGGCCAGAAGAAGAGATCAGATTTCCTGGAACAAGTTTCAAGCAGTCACGAGCCACCTGACATGGGTGCTGGGAGCCAAACTCCCTGTATTTTGAAAGAGCAGCAAGTGCTCTTAACAATGCTGAGCCAGCTCTCCAGGCCCTCGTGGCTACATTCCCTTTAAAAAATATACTTTCATTAAGTTAGGCTGATTACTTGTGGCACTTTCATGAGACTAGTAATTCTTTGTGTATGTTAAAATATGGTAGCCAGAGCTTTTGTAGGATGCAAAGGGCTTTATTGGCTTTATTAGATAACATTAATTTTTAAAGGCTGTTCCTTCAGTACTTACAGTGTTGTGTCCTGGTAGAACATGGTGAAGATCACTACAGAGACCAGCACTATAATAAAAGTATATGACAAAGGTCTCCAGGTTCTCGAGTGATCACCTAGGGAGAGAAGATACCATTTTCTTCCTTACAAACAACAAACCATGTATTTTGTCTGGAGAGATGGCTCAGTGTTTAAGAGCTCTTGCTTCTCTTCCAGAGGATGATGAGAGTTGGGTTCCAGCACTCACATTGGGTGGTCATGTTTAACACCTCTAACTCCAGTTCCGGGAAGTCTGATACCCTCTTTTAGCCTCCTCAGGCACCTGCACACAGGTGGAACATACCCCCACATAGAAACACATACACATATGTAATAAAAACAAATCTAGGAAATAAGACACAGAAGAACCAGCAACTTTTTTTTTAAGGATCCAAAGAATTATAACCATTCTCATCGGTGAACACGGATCCATACGACCTTAAGGCTTTGTTTTGCTTCCCATTTGGTTTGGTAGTTTTATAAACTCACCAGATTTTTATTAGAATTTCAGAAATTCTTACCCAATCCAGGAGCATGCTCTAAGAATGGATCAGACTTTCTCATGAATCTCTTTCAAGCTTGCATCTAGCAAGGAGAGTTGATTATTTGAGTGATAAACATGTCACATATTAATTAGAGTCATGAATGATAACATTATTCTAGGATGTGTCAATCTTCTAGAAAGTTCGTGCATCAAGAAACACACATCAAATATTAATACAATTTAAAGAAGACCAGACACCACACATCCCTGACACGTCCTACCACATAATACAGACCATAGAAGAAACCCTATTGACTTAAACATTTCTCTTTTGATAAAGAGAAAAATTAAATTCTTTCAAGATATTTCAAGGACATTTCTGGAAACTCTCAAAGTTAATTTGAGGTTTTTTTGGTTGCTTTTTTTAAAAGACTTAATTTAAACATTGATTTTAGAGAGTTGTCAAAAATGTCAAAAGATTTTAAACACTTGATTAGATATGATCACGGGTTCCTGGAAAACAGCACCAAAATGCTTAGAGATTTTGAAGGCAAGTAGGGACAGTTGTGTAGTCTCAAGAACAAGAAGAAAAAAAAATCTTAGCTGTTTTAATAAAAACTGACATTTCTTAAAATAATCAAATCTAATAAAAGTCAGCAAGATGCCATGAGACTGTCTTGACAAAATACAACACCTTTTGGTTTTGAGATCAATTGCTTAAGGGGAGAATTAAAGACAAAACCTTCAATGTCAACAGCAGAACTGTACCCCAAGAAAATGTAGTCCTTTAAACAACAAGAACGCCAAACTCTTTCAACAGCCAGATTATTGTGCTTATCAAAGAAACCTCAAAATTTAGATAGCATCTATCTGATCTCCTGCATTGGCCACACATGAAATGTATGTTAATTCCTCCAGCGGCTGAACAAAGCTCTTCCATCTGTGCCTCCTTGATTAGCGTCTTCTTGCACAACTCTGCAAACATACAGAATCCATTAACAAATCCCTAATAACAAGGAAACATTCCAAGAGGATGGAACTGTTTTACCTGAAAAAAAAAATGGATGGAGGGGTAGGGGTGAAGGTCACTAGCTCTTCTTTCAGGAAAGGGTAAAACCCTGATGACTGTAAAAGTAATTTTTTTTTCTCCTACTGCTCTAACTTGTTCTGCTTGGCCTCATGCTAACTTTGGTAAAACGTTCTACTCTTTTGTCTCCTTCTCATTCTCTAGTTTGTTCTGTCCTTACCGGTGTCTAGCTTGTTATTGTTCATTTCCTCTTCTCCCTCTCCCTCTCCCTCTCCCTCTCCCTCTCCCTCTCCCTCTCCCTCTCCCTCTCCCTCTCCCTCTCCCTCTCCCTCTCCCTCTCCCTCTCCCTCTCCCTCTCCCTCTCCCTCTCCCTCTCCTCCTCCCCCTCCCCTCCCCCTCCCCCTCCCCCTCTTCCTCTCTCTCTCCCCCACCCTCTCTCTCCCTCTCTCTCTCTCTCCAACCTGTCTCTGTACAACTGTCTGGCTAAAAGTGCCTACTCTCTTCCTTTCTTTCTACCTTGCTTTCTCTTAAGTTGTCTCTCTTTTCTCTCTTTCCTCATGAGAGTTGGGCATATCCTATTCTCTCAGGTCTTTCTCTGATTTGTGACTTTGTCTGACACTCCATTAGACATCACTTTCATACATGGGTGCTTCCTTCTACAAACTAACTTTACCTTTATTGTTTAGGATTAAAGATATGTGCTAAGGGCTGAGCCATATCATAACACAATCTCTGGGTTCACACTGTGATCAAATATCCTGAGACAGATGACTATGTATCAGTAGAGTGATGCTGGGTACTCCTCATTCCCCAAGTCTCCCCCTCCCCAAGTTCATTCCAGCCCCCCAATATGCCTAAATTGGGAATCGGGAGGAAGGATGCTCCCAAAAGTGAAATAACACAGGCTGTGTTAGCTTTGTTTCCCTGCGACCATATAATGGACAGAGAAAGAACTTAAGGAAAGAAAGATTAATTCTAGCCGATAGTTTCAAAGGGTTGCAGTCCCACGGTGTCAGGGAAAGCATAGTGGATCAGCTCACAGTAGTGGGAGCATGTGGACAAGGCCAATCACACCACAGTGGACCCAGATGCAGAACACAAGGCCAGAACCTAAAGCTGGTCACAACAGGCAAATGCCAAACTCTTGTGACCTCCTTCTGACAGCCAGGCCCCACCTCCCCAATGGCAAATACCCACCTCGAAACTTCAGGTCGAAACTGTAACAGTGCTCTCAGCTCTGACCCAAAGAAGGTACCCTCAAAATGTGGTCCCCAACAGGAAAAGGAGCTATCCTTAAGACCTTGAAATACACAACGGAGCCTCATAAATTTAGGGATCCCAAAGCCTCCAAAATCTTTAAGAATCTGTCTTCTCCAGAGTTTGCTAAACTTCACACACAATGTAGTTCTGGTGGCCTTGGGGAAGAGAGGGGTCCCACTCTTCTTCAGAGCCTTCCTCCAAGCACCCACGGTCCTCCCTTTGCTTGTAGCCATCTTAGCCCTTATTACCCAGCCTACCAAGGCTGGTTTCTATCACTGTCTCTGAAGTGTGAGCCCTGTGTTTCCAGTGCTACAACTCTTTATTACAGTCCTTCATGTTGCGGTGTACCCCTCCAACTATAAAATTATCCTGTTACTACTTCAAAATCATTTCATTTAATTTTGCTATTGTTATGAATAATAATGTAAATATCTGATATGCAGGATAACTGATAGGAGACCCTGTGAAAAGGGTATTCAATACCCTAATGGGGTTGTGACCCACAGGTTGAGAACCACTGCCACAAGAGCGCTGAAACAAATGTTGGTTTCATTCAGAAGAGAGGCTGTGTCTGGACGTCCTCCTGAAAGTACCTGGCATTACAAATGCTCAGAGGGAGCCTGGAGTGAATGTTGCCCTGCAAGAGGCTCAGAGCCACTGGCAAGGAGTCAGGTGGTCAGGGTGGAACAGAAGGGGCTTACCTGGGTATGGAAAGAGGACCATAAAAAGCCAAGAGCCAAGTCAGTAGGACCCAAGGAGGGGATAGTGACTCAGAAATGCTCAAGAAATGTGACCAAACTAACCACAGGAAGCAGATAAGCATTTATACAGAAGGACCTTTCCAAGGTGGAAACCCATGGACAGGGCAGATGGAGCAATTTAAGAAAAGGGTTCTGGTGGGTCCAGAACCAATGGAGTAAGGTCAAGAAGCTGAAAATGGTGCTGGAGAGATGCTCAGCGGTTAAGAGCACTGATGTCTCTGCCAGAGGTCCTGAGTTCAATTCCCAGCAACCACATGGTGGTTCACAACCATCTGTAATGGGATCTGATGCCCTCTTCTGGTGTGTCTGAAGACAGCTGCAGTGTACTCATATACATAAAATAAATAAATAAATCCTTTTTTAAAAAAAGAAGAAGAAGCTGAAAATAGCAAGCAGTCCAGGATCTGAGAAGGTACCCTGTAAAAGTAACTTGTATTCACCTGATGGAATTGTCATCTCTGAGGCTCACAGCCTCAGTCTGCTAACCTAGGCCTAGTTCTGGAAGCTTCTAGCCTCCATACAAATCTTACCTAGGCCTAGAATGTTTTCAGACTCTGAGACTTGCTGCTGAATAAGCTCAGCCCTTCCTGGTTCTTTCTGAACTGTGGCTGGCTCATTCAACTCAGCCATGCTGCCTCGAACTCCTCTCCAAGCTGACTAATTCAATCTAGTTTCTCTCTCAGCCTCTGACTAATTTGCTCTGCTTGGCCTCATACTAGCTTTGGCAACATGTTCTAATCTTCTGGCTCCTTCTCATTCTCTGGCTCTCTGTGTCTAGCTTGGCCTCTCTTCAACCTACATCTGTAAAATTCTAATAAAAACTGCCTTCTTACAGTGCCCACCACAGCAGGATGTCCTCCTGGCTTCCACTCAAGATCCTTTTACCATGGTATACAGCCTGGGAGGAGAGGCAAGGAGTTAATTTAGACTCTACTCTGCCTAAGACCAGCTCATAAATGAGCAGAGGTGCAAACCTAGCCTCCCCACCACCAATCAGAAGAGATCAGGGCTGCCAGTCTCCAGTTCCACAAACAGTACAAGGTGTTGGACCAGTCACCTCTCTGGACATCAGCATCCTTTGGCTATAAGTCAAAAACACAGAGAGAGGGTGCCAAAAGGACTGGAGGAGCTAGAGCACAGACCTGGTACCCAATACCTGTCACCCATGATACTTGAGACCTTCTCCTGCAAAGCTGTTCCTCAGAGCAGGGTAGGAAACATGGCTACCTTGGCCACAGTAGCACTGATGTGACATCAAGGCACTACATGCAGCATCTGACACTCACCATGGCTGTGATCCTGGTCCCTAAGGTCTCCTGAGCTCCAGTGCCTGCATTATTAACCTGAAGAAGCAAGCTCTGCAGTTACACAAGGGCATTGGAACTGAGGAGAAATGGACACATGCTGTCGCAGCCTAGACAGTGCTCATAGGGAAGCAGAGACCAGGTGTCTGAGGCTGACACTTTCCTGTGATGATGAGATCCACCAGCTAATGAGCAAAGCCAAGGTAGAGGCTTCTCCACCCATGGCTTCACAGAATCTTCAAAGGTGAGTGGGTCTACTACAGGCTTGGGTCTTTATCCTTGCATCTGCTGTCCCCTGCTAAAGGCAGACGCCACCAAGGCACTGACGGCCCACAGAGACCCTCTTGCTCTGTAGCCCAGAGGAAGTCACTCACCCACTTGCCCACTCTACTCCTGTTCTGCGGCATGCACATTTGGAGAAAGTGATGCTTACAGAGTCCCTGGTGGGAGTATCTCCAAATGGAGAGGAATAATGTACTCAGAAGAAAAAAAGTACAAGTCACTCCCAGTGGGACATTCAAGGGTATCTCCCCACCTTCCTCCACAGGCCAGTGGTAGGTTGTGAGGGGACTTCTCAAGAAGGTGTGACTGAGGAAGACCAAGCCACAGAGACTAAAGCTAGCAGTAGCTTTGAGAAGCCCTCTATTGCTAAAGCTTGACTTCACCTCTAGTGCTAACCACAGAGTGCTTGCTGTAGGCCAAGGTGGGCAGAGGGAGCTCTATGGAGGCCTGCTCTGTACTTCCATCATTTCCAGTGGCTCCTACAGTGACTGCAGAGCATGTAAGACTTAGGACAAAATGACAACCACGTCTTCCTCCACCTGTGAAGATGAGGCTTCCTATTCCTGAGCCTTGGCTTTCTTGTCTCTGAAGTGGCATCCTCCCTCCACCCCCTCCCAGCAGCTGGGTCAGAAAAGACAGCTCTGATGTCGTGGCTGTAATGAACAACTATGTGGGTTGTTTAACCAATAGCTCTACAGATGACTGCTCTGGCCCCCACTGACAGGAGAAAAGCCACATGAAGAAGGCGATTGGTTTGTCGAAGACACACAGCTAGTCACTGCCAGGAGGAATATTAGATCCAAGGCCTGGGTTCTGCTTTGAACCCTGATGTCTCCAACTGACACATAATGATCACTCTTCCTTGGAGAATTCCCTTCCTGGTTTGCATTCTTTTCCAGGGATTACCCTGAGGTTGGGCTCACTGCTGGGCCTTAGTCTGAGCATGTGGTTTCCTGGTTTAGAATCTGCCTCGTGGGCTTCCAGCAGAGAGCACCAGGTCCACCCACAATACACCGGTACAGTATCTTGATCGGGGGGCCCCACACACCAAGGGCTGGTGTCCTAGCAGCAGGAAATGTGATGACTCAGAGTACACTTGTATCTGTGGTCTTGAGTCCTCATGGTCTTAAACATGGCAGTTTCTGTTTTATGGTGTTAAACAGAGATGGTCAAGAGGAGGGAATAAATGCAAGGAGCAGAGAGGAAATGGCTAAGCCCAATGTCCCAACAGAAAAGCAGATCTGGAGAGTGATCCATGCCCTTAAAGTCACTCTGGATAAAGCAAGAAACCTCTCCTGCATCTCTGGCATCCACTTTCTTCAACATGATGTGTCAAGGATATAGAAGGGCCCTCAGTGGGACCCTTTTGCTACCCTGATGAGCAAGGGTATCATTTACCTACAGAAAGTAACTGAAGGTTAAAGAAGTTTACTAGTGGGGTGAAGGCTGCCCAGCTGACAATGGCCCCAGTGGCCTGTCTGGCTTCTGTGTCTACTCTTTCCTCTACACAGAATCCAGTGTGTGTTCCTTGTTCCCACGGCAGAATAGCACTGTTGTGTTTTTCCTACAGAGGACAAGGACAAATTCACATCCACGTTTTCTCCAGAATCTAGTATTCACTCCATTCTGAACCACAACATGCCACCAATTCAGCAAATATTTGATGAGCACATTGTGTCCAAGGCCCTATTCTAGAAGCTACATGAGATTTTTATATAAAGACAACCAAGGACCTGCTTCAAGAACCTTGTGAAGAACACAGACACAAGGCAAAATATGACAGGGAAATACCTTGAAGAATAGAAATGACAGAGAGATGATTACCACATCCCCATGGAGGAAAGAAAGAAGCTCGGAGGTCCAGGTCCAGTGTCTGATTCAGAGCTTAGTCATCAGAGTCTGCAATCTCAAGGAGTTTGGGGTCCAATTTCTCACATTCCAGATGAGAAAACTGAGAGCAGAAGGGAGGGTTATTTATGTAGTCATGTGACTTACTGAGTCATGAGATTTCAAAGCCCAGTGAAGACCAGACCTCTGGAAATTTTCCCAGCAGCAGTATGGGCACATCTATCAAGGGTCCATCCTGCATCCATCCTGGCTCAAGTACCACTTCCCATGAGAAGCCTTTCCCTAAAGCCCTAACTATTTTTTTTAAAGATTTATTTATTTTATGTCTATGAGTACACTATAGTTGTCTTCAGACACACCAGGAGAGGGCATCAGATCCCACTACAGATGGTTGTGAGCCACCATGTAGTTACTGGGAATTAAACTCAGGACCTCTGGAAGAGTAGTCAGTGCTCTTAACTGCTTATCCATCTTTCCAGTCCTACTTTTCAATTTGCTCCCATGATGATTTAACTCACCTGTCTCTTCCTGAAGTACAAACTCCGAGGCAATAAGTAAGACCTTTATTTATCCACAACACGTGGCAAGGAGTCTATTGTATGCTGAAGGGAACAGAATCATTTGGTCCCAAAGCATGAGTACCAGTGTAACAGTGTAACCACCCTGGAAGTCAGCTGCATCCCCCCCAAAGCATGAGTACCAGTGTAACAGTGTAACCACCCTGGAAGTCAGCTGCATCCCCCTGATGACTGCTGCCTTCTTTGTTTTCTCCTGAGAAACCATGGGCATCTTTGAGCTCCATTAATGCTCCCACAGAGCTGGTCCAGATACTTCATTATTCATTCAGCAAGGATGGGCTGAGCATCACTGTGTGCCACACACTGTTCTGGCTATTGAGCTACAGAAAATGAGCCTAACAGAGAAGACCCACCCCCTCGGCAGTCCAGGAAGACAAGATCAAACACAAAAGGGTCAGAGAGGGGACTTCCATTTGAAAATGGTGTCCTGGGGAGGCTCATTAGAAAGTGAAGCAATGTTGAAGCAGAGGAAAAGAATCCTGCAGCCACCCAGAGGAGGGGTTCTCTGTGCAGAGAAGTTACTCTGCAAAGGCATTCCACAGCAGCAAAAGCAAGGGGGGGTGGGGGGTGGGGCAGTGTGCATGGACAGAGGGAGTGCTCAGCGAAAACCTGACTTGAGCTAGACTCTTTTAGTGCAAGTCTGCTGGCTGCTTTGGGGCCAAGGACAGAAGAAAATAACAGAAGGATGCATTGAGCCCACACAAGGCAAAGACAATGTTGTGGGCACTGGATGTCTTCTGAACTAGAGCTGATGGGGTTTCCAGATGGATTTTGCATGTTGGTACCACAGGACGGAGGAGTCGAGAACAATGCCAAGGATTTTGTAACTGAGCATCACAAACAACTGAGTTGCTACTGCCTGAAATAAACTGGCACATAGGTAGAGTGGATTTGATTCTGGAATAGGAATGGCACCAGGTTGTCACATTGGTTGTGGTCAGGCTACACATCTTAAGAGATCCAAAAAGAGGTATTAGGTGGATGGGAAATAGATGAGGAAGCCAGAGTTTATGGGCTTTAGAAGTTGAAAGCCTTTAAGTTAACCATATGAAAGGGTGGTTATCCAACCATTTCAGCAAACACTATAGTGATGGGTTTTGTTTTTGTTTTTGTTTTTTTGGGGGTTTTTTTGTAATGTCACCCATCATGGTCCTGAAAGCCATAGCACTGCATCAAGTTACCAAGGATTGGATGAGGTAAAGAATACACACGATCATTTTTATCGTAGTAGGATCTTCAAGCATAGCCCAACCTAGCTTGGAATTCACCATCTTCCTGCTCTAGCATCCTGACAGCTGGGATTATGAGTGTCAATCACTATGCACAGCAGTATAAAGACTACTAAGAATTCCATTGTTAAAACATCGAGAGAAAACAGGAAAGAACACTAAGAAAAAATAATGGTGGGTATGTGGGAAAGGAGCACTGGGAAGATGCTACATTCTAGGGGACTTAGCCCGTAAAGTACCTGTCACACAAGCATGTAAACCTGAGTGTAGATCCTCAGCACACATGAAAAGCTGGGTGTGGCAGTGCACACACATATTGCTTGTGCCCTACCTGCTCTTGGTGGGTTGAAAGTGAGCTGAATCAATGACACAGACACGGGGAGGGGGGGCAGGTGAGAAACGCTGCAGCAAGCTCACCTCAACACTGTTGCAAGCTCCTTTAATACCCTCTCCCCCCTCCCCGTGCCCCATTGGTCCCAAGAAAGCATCTCTTCTAAACACCAGTTTCCGATTGGCTGGCATTGTCTGCATCAGCAATCCTTGGTTTCTCAGGCTGTCCTCAGTTAGGTCCTCATGAAGGAGATGCCTTTGTGGCTGCACAGCCCCCAGCATTTATGTAGAGGTGGCTGCTGCTGTCCTCCTATACACGGGCACACACACACACACACAGAGAGAGAGAGAGAGGGGGGGGAGAGGGAGAGAGAGGGGGCCAAGGGGAGGGGTAGGGGGAGGGGTAGGGGGAGGGGGAGGGGGAGGGGGAGGGGGAGGAAGGGATGGCCATGTAAACCAAGCATTGTTGAGTACATAAGAATAGAGGCTTGGCCCATTCGGTTTTGCAGTGGTCACTGGGCAGCTAGATTAGAGTTATTACTATATATTCAAGATAGTCTCAAAGGAAAGTACCAGAGGCAACCTATCCAAATGCTTGCAGGTCAACTTTCTTTTAATGCTAGAATGGGTGGTTGTTATCCCTGAGTCTTCAAAGATACACAAAGGACTAGAAATGGGATCTTTGTAATCATCCAAGATGCAGCAGAATCCTGAAAATAAATTTCTCAATTATCTTCCTCAGCAGTTAATGACCCTCTGTCTTTGGCAAGGCTCAATACATGGAAATGCTGTCAAAACAATCCCAGCCACCCTGGCCCTACACGGAACTAGCCTGGAAAGGTCATTTCCATGTAAAAGTAACAACAGAAAAGTTTCAGTTTGTCCTCCTGCATCTGTTAGAAGTTCCTCCTGGGGAGTCTCAGGAGAGCTGTTGGCTCCTCCCGAAAACCTACAAAAATCCACCTGCTTTGTTTGCTATCACCTGAAAATACTTCTTTCCCTGGCCAGGTGGCTCCCTCTGAGAGTTTATTATGGCCCCTAAGGCATGACTTCCTGTCTCCAGACTTCAGGTCCCGAGCCCTTTCCAGCAGGTGGTGCCAGCTTCCGATCCCCCGCCTTGTGATCTTCAGGGAGTGAGCACCTGTGCTTTAATTGATACGTGTTCCTATAGATTGCTCTGCACGCCAGCCCTGCCTCCCTCCAGAGTCTAGAAATCATTTATGGCAGCTAGAAGGTCAAAATGGAATTTTTACAACCACAGGAAATGGCAACTATGGAAACGATCTCATCATGGAAGAATCCAGAACTGAATCAATCCCTCCCACACTTGTGGTCCTCAAGAACCTGGGAGACACCCAAGAGCTGTTGTCCAAAATACTGACCATTCAAGCTGATGTTAGATTCATCACCACTGTGGGCAGAGAAATGTCCACACAGATAAAGGACATGTGTCACCAGCATTGGAGCTGTTTGTTTGCTTCATTTTTTTTAAAGGTCATTGTTTAAAGAGTAGCCCCTGTGGGAAAGAATGCATGAGAACTCTGTTGAATTTTTAAGCCCGTGACATTTAGGCATTAAGTGATATTTGAACACTCCTTCTCTGTTCTTATTTCCATCCTTGCCCCCCTTTCTCTCCCTTCTCTAGCGACCTCCCCCCTTGATACTTTATGGGGGGGGAAGTACTTAAGTGATATAGGATTTTTATTGTTCGAGATATTAAACTTTTTAATTATGTAATAACCTTGAGATTTAACACATGCACTTAGAAAGTGTCCTTGAAGACTTGTTGCTTTGTGATCCGGAGTGAAGGGTGATTGTAGCTTAGCCTTTTACAAAGACATGTGATCTGTCTTCCCTGCCAAAGGACACAGGTTCCCCTCCAGATTTGAGGTTCATTCTTTGGTGGCAGCACCATCCCCAGACTCCTATCTCCAATGCCACTCTGGGATCACTCTGGAACCAGAGAAGGAGAGATGGCTTGCACATAAGCTGTGCTGTGGCTTCTAGAAGTGACCCACTGGGCTGGTCTCTGCTATTGGTTCAAAGAAGGACAGTGCCTTTCATCAGGTCAGGTGCCATTGCTTGCCACTGCTGAAGATCTGAGTGGGTCTATGCCTCAAGCGTTATGCCAACCCTGCCTCAACTGCTCTGTGGGAAAGAAGAGTCCAGCCCACATTATCATAAACACTTCTGTGACTGACAGGTCCCTTGCCCCATACACAAACCAGTACCATCCCTTTCATAGCCATAAAGTACAACCAGTGGGAACCTTCACAGGGTAGCTCAATGACTAGAATTGCTTAGGGCTGGGACAGGGAGATGGCTCAGTCAGTAAAAGGCCACCTATGCAAGCATGGGGACCTGAGTTCAATACCCAAAACAGGGGTTAAAAAATAATGCAGGCATGGGGGCACACACTTGTAAATTCCTACATTGGAGACACAGAGGCAAGTGCATCTTTGGGGCTCATTGGTCTGTCAGTATAACCTAGTCAACATAGTCAGTAAGTTCCAGGCCAATAACACCCTCCCTAAAATACAAGGTAGATGGCTCCTAAGGCATGACATCCAAGGCTGACTTTTGATCTACACACATGCACTTGCATGTGTGCACATGCAAGCGCGTGCACACACACACACACACACACACACACACACACACACATATACACATAAAACAAAGGAATTACTTAAGATCAACTACGTGATGGCCATAGAGCATCCACCAGTGTGAACACCTTAAGTGTGTCTCCGTCATCACTGTCATCACCATCAGCCTCTCTGCCCACAGCAGGCTGAGGAAGACTCTATGTGGACAGGTGACATACATGCTTACATGAAATGTCTCAGTGACTCCAGGAACAAGCACAAGTGGTATTTGTCATAATCCCCCTTTACAAAAACCGAGGCCCAAACAAATGTATATGCACAAGTGGGTACCTCTGAAGGACCGGTCCTATGCAATGAGATATGAGGAATCAAAAGCTATGAGATTGGAAAATCATTGGTGACTTTTCAGATCTCGTTTCTAATCCAGATCTCAAACTCCTGAGACTGTTTAACCCCTCAGAAGATTAATGTCTTCCAAGTCAGAATCAGACAGAGAAAACTGCAGACTGGGAGAAAGTGCTGGGCCTGTGTGCTGTTCTAAACCATTGGGTAGCATGGTTAGGGGCCCTGGCTTTGTCCTGAGTGGGAAGCAGCCCTGCACAACAGACATAGCACACATGGGGGACATTTTAGACATCTGACCTTTCTCTCCTGTCACAGCCTTGGGAACAATTCACAGTGGCACTGGGGAAACAGATATTCTCCAGAGCTAAATAAGAACAAGACAGATGTCCTGTAAGAGACTCAGAAAAGCAGGTGGGAGGAGTGGCTTACTCTCTCTTCCCACCCCATCCTGCTTGAGCAAGCAGAATTCCCTCTGCCTGAGTGGCAAAGGGTTAAGACCTAACCTGAGAATTGTCTTATTAGGTGTTTCTGATTCCTGGGGACCCTCCCTAAGTGTATTGCTTGTTATTCACCGACTTTAGTGGAATTAAGACAAGTGCCTCTGGCCTCTCACCAGCACCACCACCTCAAAGGAGAGCCAACATTCCCAGGAAAAGAAGCTCACAAGTCAAAATATTAAGATAATTATGGAATGCACACATTTCAATAGAAAAGTTTCTTTCAAGCTTCATTGAGGGCTGGGAACTGAACACTGTAGGGTAGAAAGAAAGGGGTCCTTGGCTAGTACTGGGAACACATCTCATGTCACATACCTAGCAGTGTCACATAAGCTATTTTGCTCAGGTCTCACGTTTGTCCTTCCCAGGAGTTGTCATTCTCATTCCACAAGTAAGAAGCTGAGGCTCAGTCACCTGAGTGTCCAGAATAGCCAAAGTACAAGGAATTTTCACCTGGACCTGGGCTCTGTAGAGGAAACATCAGTCACTTCTTGCTTGTAGGAATTTGCCCAAGTCACTTTGCTTCTCTGAGTTTTAACTTTCTTTTTTGCTTAGCTTGGATAACAATTATCTGAGTCTCTGGAGTTGTGAGAACATGTATTGTAAGTGCACATGTAACCACAGACAGGGGTTACATCATTTTTGTCTGGATGCTTTTTTTAAACTGCTGGACACTCTTTTTAACTGTTCTGTTCTTTTAGTAAAATGTGGTCACTTTTTCCTTCCCACATGGTGCAGGAGCAACCCATTTATATCACAGCTTTTGCTTTTGAAATAGGAAAGGTCCACCCACATAGTCTAGAAAGGAAGAATGATAAGGGCCTGGAATCGAATTCTGGTCTTTAGCAGAGAGCTCAAGAAGAGAGTGGGCTTCTTTCCATGGTTCAGTGGTTCCTCTAGATGCTCTGAAGGATGCAGGATCTGACTCCTACCCTCAAAGATCTTATCCAGAAAGAATAACAAGCAACAGTTGGAATATTAAATAGGGGGTGTGTTTTTCTAACTAGCTGAACAGCAATGGGATGAGACATCATAGAGCTCTAAGGACCTACCAATATGAAGGCATGGTGGCTGGGGCAATAGCTTACTTGGTAAAGTGCTTATCATGCAAGCAAGAGGAGCAGAGTTCAACCCCAGCATCCATTCAAGAAGCTAGGTGTGATGGTGCATACTTAGAATCTCAGCACTGGAGAGTGGAGACAAGAGAGAGGATGCCTGGGATCTCTGGCCAGCCATTCCAGCTCCAGGTCCCAGCGAGAGACCTCATCTCAGAAAACAAGATGGATGTCTCTGAAGGAACAAAGTGAAAGGTTGCCCTCTGACCTCTGTGTGCATGCAATAATAGACAGTAATAAAGGCATGAATAACACACACACAGGGACCCATCAACAATAATAGATAGTAATAAAGACATGAATAACATACACACACACACATGGACCCATCAACAATAATAGATAGTAATAAAGACATGAATAACACACACATGCACGCACACACATACATACACACACACACACACACACACACACACACACGGACTCATCAACAATAACAAGAATAGATAGTAATAAAGGCATGAATAACACACACACACGGCATTTGTGAAATGCTGGCTTTGTGCACAACAATAAAGAGACCACAAAGCAGTTGTAGGAGACTTTGACAGCCGTAAGTCTGTATAATTGAAGATAGGGAGAGCCTATAAGGGAAGTGTGCTGATGCTTAGGGACTATGGGTAGCTTTGAGACTTTCTCTGAAGCTATAGTCTTTCCAAAAGAAATGGGAAATATTGAGAGTAGAACCATTTTCTGCATTTATGTATATAAAAAATTACATCATCCAAGTATGTTGTTCTTCTGTAGAAAATGAATCTAAAATCTTAGAGAGATACACCATGCCTATACCAAAATACAGAAATACCATGCACATCCACATAAACTTCCTGGAAAGGGAAGCCCTTGCTAATTAAGAACTGTGGAATGATTGACAGGAGAAAGGACCTATATATGTGCCAAGTATTTTGTAGCTGACTTCCTGTAGGAATTCCCATGCTGTCTTTACAAAGTAGGTGACAGGTCATCCACTTTCTAGATAAGGAAATGAGGCTCAGAGATACAAAATGGCATCCAAGCATCACGTAGCTGGTAGGTGTGGCTGCCACCTCCCCACATTCTGATGGTTACCACTGATAGCCACAGACACAAGATCAGTGGCTTCTGAGGTTTTCCCTTCTCTGTCAGTCTCACACTCCTCCTCTGTACAAGGGCGGAGAACCCCTCTTCCCCTTATGGGTTGCAACTCCCTCCCTTTACCCAGGCCAAGATCAGAACTATCTGAGCCACAGCCATCTGGCATGTGCTGGGCGGGAGGAAAAGATGAGCAAAGAGGCAAGAATTTCCCAGTCTCCCCTGACTGCGCCCCTGTGACACCGAGACCCCAAGCTGGCATTAAGATGTCCTGCCACATGCTGTCGGTTAACCATCCTTGGCTTTGGTGGAAATGACATTCCAGTCACAGGCTCTGTTGTGTGCGATTGATAACTGATGAATGATGGCAGTGGAAACTTTAAAGGAAGGAAGCAGATGATAGCTAAGAAGATAGCCACAGTAAGAATGCAAAGGGAGTGTCCTCCAGAGCCTGTGTCAATGGCTGGCACAGAAGGAAAATATGCTAAGGAGATGGAAGAGGGATGGTTACGCTAACACCAGCCTTTCTGAATCACTGTGCCACCCGCTGACTGTAGCCGCTCCCTCTCCCTCCCAGTCCCCCTCCCCAAATGTGCTGGTCAGTTTTTATTGTCAACTTGACACAACCTAGAGCATCTGACAAGAGGAAAGCCTCTGAAATTTCCCAGATCACACTGGCCTGTACTCATGTCTGTGAGAGATGGTCTTGACTGATAATTGATGAGAGAGAGTGGTCAGTGCCAGACCCAGGCAGGTAGGCATGGCTTCTTCTGTTTCTACTTGAGCTCCTGACCTGACTTCCCTCCGTGATAGATGCTGACTTCGAAGTGTAAAGCAAATAAACTCTTTCCTGATCTAAACTGCCTTTGGTCCAGGCGACTTGCCCAGGCAATAGACAGGAAGCTAGAACGTTCTATACACTGCTAGACAAACAATGACTCCTTTCTGTCCATCACTGAACCATTTCATCAGTCACCAGGTCCTGATTCCCAATGTCATTCAATCTCCTTCTTGGCTGCTTCTCCGTCATGGATGTTGCCTTGGTTAGGAAGTACCAGGATGACTGGGATCAGAGGCTCAGCCCCAAGCTACCTGGACCACGGACACAGATCCGTTCCCCGATTCCTACTAGTCAGTCTCCACAGACCACCGTGAAGATGCTGTGGGTTGAGTCTTCCTTGCCCAAAATTCTTGAGATCAAAAGTGTTTCAGGTTTAGATTTTGGTTTTGTTTTATTTGTGGGGTGGGGGTTGTTGTTGGGTTTAATAGTATTTGCACAGATGCTGAGATATTAGGGCTGGGACCCAAGTGTTTCACACTTACCAGCATAGTTATAGGGTTGTTTTATGTTGTCTTTTTTAGTGTGTTATTTATTGTTGATTTTTTTTCTTAGAGCAGATTCTCAATGATCGAGCCCAGACTGGCCTTTAACTTCTTACCTTCCGATCTAAGCTCCCAGAGTACTTCAGAGGCCTTTATAGGTGTGTACTGCTACAGCAGGGGGTACCTCTGCTTTGACTATGACCCATCATCTACATGAGGTCAAGAATAGAATTTTACCCTTAGCATCATGTCAATGCTCAAAGAATTTTAGCTTTGGGAAGCCAAAATTCTTTAGCACTTGAAAAAATTTAGCACTTGAAAGCCTAGGGTTAGGCTCTGCCTGAGAGAATAATTGTGAAAACCTGTGAGGCACGTTGACCTCTCACCTGATTTAATACAAAATCCCGATGAGCAGCACCTGCTCCTAGGCCTAACTCCTCTTTCCAGAGCTGGCAGAGGCCCCTTCTGAACTCGTTTCCTCTGTCACTCATGGTGTCTGGCGAAAGGAGTCTAATGATCAGAACATGTGCCCCTACCAATCAATTCAATGGTTATTTGAATACTCTCCTCTCCTAGTGTTCTCATCCCACAGCACCTCAGGGCTGCACTGTGTGCTGAGGATTACACCTGATCACACAGGTGGGGGTCCAGTAGATCCTGGACAGTCATTTAATCTAAGATGAGGGCAAAGATGGTATAAGATGGTGCTGGCATCAAGTCCTGGAGAGTAGGGTACTACTCAACAGAGAAAGAAAGTGAGCATGGGTCAGATAGCAGTGCATTCTGAGAGGCCATCAGGAGACACCCTTACATACAGGAGCACTGTCCCACTGCTCAGAAGGGGCTTCTAGCAACTCTACCAGGATCACTGGCAATATGGCCAGATGGCAGCTGCCACTACCCTTCACACACACTCTGTGATCCCCCATGCAGTGCATCTGGCATGGCTTGTGGATTAGCATCTTAACAGATGCCCTAGGAGACCCACTGCATAGCAACAGACTTGAGATACTTTACCTCTCTCCTGACACACAGCTAGTCCCTGATCATCTGGATAGCAAAATGGAAGAGATGGAGGATTTCATTACAAATGAACAGGTAGGTTCACATTCATAGAAAGAAAGAAAGAAAGAAAGAAAGAAAGAAAGAAAGAAAGAAAGAAAGAAAGAGGAAGGAAGGAAGGAAAGGAAGGAAGGAAGGAAGGAAGGGAAAAAAAAGTCTAAACATTTTATTTTCAGAAAGTAAGGTGAGACAGTAACCAAGAATGCTAGCTAGCCTTGTGGATCTGGCCTCTGGGCTCTGGGAACTTGATTAGAAACCAAGGGACACAGTCAGGCCTAGAACCAGGATGACTCTAGGGTCACTTTAAATAGCAAGTGACCTTTTCACTGGCTAGAATGACATCTGTGGTCAACTACCTGATTTCACTCTTTTACCTAGCACCAGGTTCAGTGGCATTTGGAAAGGGTTTGATTCTAGCAATGGTATTTAAAAACATGAAAGGACTTGGGAGGGGTGATGGTTTAGAGTCCTACCACATGCCATTTCTCAGATCACGTAGAGCCTCAACAGCTACCATAAGCAGACACAATAGGAGGCCTTATCCACAGGAAAGATACTGTCTTAGTTAGGGTTTCCTCACTGTGAAGAGGCACTGTGACCAAGGCAACTTTTGTAAGGAACAACATTTAATTGGGGCTGCCTTACAGGTTTAGAGGTTCATTCTGTTATCATCAATGCAGGAGCATGACAGCATCCAGGCAGGCATGGCACTGGAGGCACTGACAGTTCTACATCTTGTTGCAAAGGCAAACAGGAGAAGACTTTCTCTTTTGCACTGGGTGGAGCTTCAAGGCCCACCCCCACAGTGACTCACTTCCTCCAACAAGGCCACACCTCCTAATAGTGCCAATCCCTGGACCAAGCATATTCAAACAACCACAGATACTGGGCCTTCCCAATACATCTGTGGCTGTGCCAGGCCATGTTCACATATATACATACATGTGAACATATGACCGTGTACACATGCACTTGGATATGTATATAAATGTATCTATGTACATATTTTATAGATACAAGTGTATATACCCATATAGTAAAGTTTCTACATACATATGTGTGCCTAGGATAAATATACATTTATATATCCTGATGGCTCAGATAGACGAGGTAACTTGCCAAAGTCACAGATCCAAACTAGAGTAAACGCTTGTGACTCAAACCCCTATTTCTTTACCTAAAAGCAAAACATATGCATGGTGTGACAGGTCTAGTTCTCTGAACTATGTCTTCTAAATCTTACATAGCATGTGAAGAACCCCAACCTGCATGTTAATAGTATGCAGAGAGAGAATCCCCAACATGCATACTACTGGATGCAGAGAGAGAAGGGGAGGCAAGCTCTAGACTCAGATGTACCAGGCCAGACACCAAAAGACGGTCCCAAGGGAAGCTTCCTCATCCCTCTCCTTCCTGCCTCTCTTGTCTTCTCTTTGTTATGGGGATCATGTAACCTACCACAGACCTTTTAGTCTTCCCAGGCACAGGCTCAGAAGGAAATGTTTGGGCTCAGGTGTAGGAAGCAGCTGTCTCCTTTTCCTTTCCACTGTGACTGAATGTTACAAATTGCCTCCTTGTAGACTTTAAATAATGCATGTCTCTCCGATGATTATTGAACAGAAGATTTGTTTACTACGATGTCCTGTGGTCCATCCCAGGTCTCTGGAAATGTAATAATCTTTATTACATCTGTTCAGCATCTCCAGGATGCTGTATGCACAGTCAGGTGGCTCCTAGGTGAAACTGATACTTGCAGCGGCCTGGCTAGGAAAGTTTATGAACTGCTTTCTTGTTTGCATGCTCCTCTGGACCAGAAGCTCTGAGGAGGCAGAGCTAGCCTCAGACAGGCTCAGAGGTATGGGCTCTGAAACCGCACATGGTGCTTAAACACTCAGTGGGCAGTTCCTACTTCCTGCGTGGATGGACAGGTGAGTGCTGGGAGGCTGTGTTGTAGCTATCACAAGCAGGATGGATGTAAAGGCAGGTCTGACTTTGAACTCTGTGTTTTTCTTGCTGCGTCTCCTACCTTCCCATTGTATTTTTTCTTTCATCTGAACCTTTTTCTTCAATCTCACTTTTCAAAATTCCCTTGTGCCATTTCTTGGACTGGTTTTATTTACTTAACTGGAGGGAGATTTGCATTTTCAAAGTTCATATGTCTGCTTTCAACTCGAGGATGTTTTAACGTGTCATGTCTCTGAACTCTCACTTTTTATGGCCTAATTCACATTTTTTTCCTCCTCTGTAGAGGAAAGTGCCAGTGTAGGAAGGTTAGGTGATGACAGTCCAGGGTCTTGGTCACACGGATACTGAGACATGGACAGATGGAGTAGGTCAGGGCTATCTGCTTGAGGGGTTCCAAGTCCCAAGCTGTTCACATCTTTCTTCATGACGGAAGCAGTCACAACCCTCAGGCCTTCTCTGCCAGCACCCTACCCCTTTCCACGTGTGTGTGTGGGGGGTGGGGTGGGCATGGGTGGTAAGTCAGCTATGTCTGTGAAGACAGGCTGCTATGTGTCATGATACCAGGTAAACTCAATCTCAGGATCTCCTACAGAACAATAATCTGTGACATGTTCCTGATATATGTCCAACAGGGGTGTCTGGGTTCTGCTGGACTCCTAAGCTCCAGGTTCCAGGCCAGTGGAACAGCCATCTGGAATGCTAAGTTACCTTGACAGAGAGGAAAGTCTACTAAGTCCTACATAAGCAATTGGATGGTGGACCCAAAAATAGTATTTGTCATGACCATTCATATCTCCTGGCCATGGGATGCCATCCAGACACAAGGACTTTAAGAAATGCAGTCTTTCCCTGGGCCCAGAACAGAAAGCTAGACATAATTAATAACACAGAGTGCTCTACATTTGCCAAGACTGCATCCCATGTCACCAGCAAGATCAAGTCCAGGCTTCAGACAGTTCCCAAAGGTCCTCCCAGGAGCAGAGTCTACCTGCTTCTCAGAACCTTCTTTTCCACAGCTCTTACATAAGCCCCCTAATCTCTTCTGAGCCTGATGACTGAGTTCCTTAATGAACTCCTGTGTGTGCCTCGCCCCGTGCTCTTCTCACTGCCTAATCTGCCATGGACCTGTCTCTGAAGACTTGGGGAAAGCGGCTTCTGCTTGGAGGCAATCTCCACCCACTCCACTGACTCTAGAGCCACTCCTGTCTCTGTTACCTTCTTGCCTGGTCCACTGGATTTCACATTTTGTCATTTCTGATAACTCATCTCTCCTTCAAACATGGAGAGCATGTTTCACATGTCCCAGAGTGCCCAGAACCAACATTGTCCTCAGTCTGGATTAAATATGCAGCTTTATGCTACCCAAACATTTGCTGATAGATATCATGGTAGCAAATGTAAAATGTTACTAATGTGAGTTTTATCATTTACAAATCATTCCATAATTTTCCAAAAGTCGAGTATTTTGCACCCATACCCATGGCTATCAGCATACAAGATTAGATTTGACCTTAAAATTGAGGAAGGTGTGTTGCAGAAAAGCAAGTCTGACTTAGAACAGACTTACCACAAGAGGATGCAGAAAGCACCACCGAAACCCTGGTGTGACAGCAAGATACTGTCATTGTGTTCTCCCTACTCCCCTTCAAGGATGACTGTGTGGATGGGGATGCAAGAAGCATGAACCTAAAAAGAAAGGAACCCGGTAAAATCGTGTTTTCTGGCTGCATTGGTACATGAAACAGAAGCCCTGCCAAGAAGGGTATCATGCCCAGAAACTGTGCACACACATGAGCATCTCTTGGAAAAAAAGGGAGCAAAAGCAGCCAGCCCTTAGAAACAAAAGGAAGCAGACTCAAAGGATGCAGGGAGTTCCTCCTGTCTGCCTGTCTGTTTCTGTCTATACAATGCCTTAACCTTCTTTCTCTGAAGAACAGCCTCACTCGCTGGCTTACTTGGAGTTTTTATTGCTGTGACAAACACCATGACCAAAAGCAACTTGGGGAGAAAAGGGTTTGCTTCATCTTGCATTTCCATATCACTGTCTGTCACTGAGGAACGTCATGGCAGGACCTCAAACAGGGCAGGATTCTGGAGGCAGGAGCTGATGCAGAGGCCATGGGAGAGTGCTACTTTACTGGCTTGCTCCTCTTGGTATTCTCAGTTGCATTGTTCTACCATCCAGATGACCTTCCCAAGGGTGGCACCACCCACAATTACTAGGACCTACCCATCAATCATTAATCTCAGCACTCAGGACACAGGGGCAGGTGGATCTCTGTGACTTCAAAGTCAGCCTGGTCTACGGAGCAAGTTCTAGGACAGCCAGGGCTACACAGAGAAACCCTGTCTGGGGGTTGGGGGGATAAAGGAGGGAGGAAGAAAGGAAGAAAAGGAGGAAGGAGAGAGAGAGGGAGAGAGAGAGAGAGAGAGAGAGAGAGAGAGAGAGAGAGAGAGAGAGAGACTATAAGCCAATCTCATGGAAACATTTTCTCAGTTAAGGAGGCTCTTTCTTCCCAAATGATCCCAGTTTGTATCAAGTTGACAATAAATAAATAAGTAAAAAAATACATCAGCACATCTTTTCCTCCACTCTATAATCTGGGAAGTATAGCATCAGGAAGCAAACTGCTGCACTGGTAACAACCAGACTTCTAGAGGGAGGTTGCACATCTCTCTGAGTTCCGTATCTACAGGGATATACTGGTGCAACCAGGGTTAAGTGTCCACTCTCAGGACATTGCCCTGCATCCTGAGACCAGAGTCTCACTGCCTTCTCACATGGAGAGAAGCCAAGAGATGGGTAGCCAAGGCGATGCTGGCCAAGGACCTCTTTTATCTCCTTAGGGAGACACGGTGTAAACAATGGCTCCCAACACACTTAGGGATGGTGCTAGTTGTGTGGCAGTCATACAGTTGCCAGAAATACAGATTCCAGGGTCCAGGTCTCCACTGGTCTGGCTCAGATGGGTCAAATGAGGAGCCCAGGTAATCCTGATTCACTGCTGAGCGTGAGATGTACTGGTCCGTCCCTTCAAATTCAGTTTTATGCTCTTGTTTATTCATCTCTGCTTTGGGTTTTATTACTCTCCCTACCTCCCTTTCGTTTTATAATTTGTGCGCCTTCGAGGTTATTTAAGCAGAGACTTAATTCCCCGTTTTCTTTCTTTCTCACTAATAGAGGCCGTCACCGGCAATCCTTTTTCCTTTAAGTACCAGCATGGCAGCATCCCATAAATTTATATGATATGCTGTGTTTACATCTTTGCTCTTTAAATACTTCCTTCTGAATTCCCTCCCTTATGGAGGCTTTCTCTGGGAACACTTCTAACTTCTGTGTGACTGAATGGCCCCTGGTTGTTTCTGCGATTTATCTCTTTCTTCATTGAACTGCAGTGTTAGAACGTGGAAAGCAGAATGTTCTTGTCTTTTCCTATTGACTAAGTGTCTCTGTACCCCCAGTGGTGATGCTTTTGATGAAAAATCTATCCAGGAAAGTCAAATGGTCAAGTTCAAGGTTCAGATGTTATTACTCTGCAGGACACTCCCATTGGGAAAGCCAGCCTTCATGTACAGAAGGCACCCGCTTGGGACGAGAAGAGGAGATGCTAGAGTTGAATCTGGCTGTGCCTCTAGTAAGCTCTGTGGGACCTTGTCCACATGACTCAGTTCCTTGGAGTCCAGCGTCTTGCCTGGGGAGACAACGAGGTGCCTAACACTTGAGCCCCACAGCATCCTTTCTGCAGAACTTGCCCTGGGGGGCCCACTGGCTTTTCTCTTCAGATGAGTGAAGATAGGGAAGTGGCTGTGAGATGTCTGACATCCTGGGTGTGCTGCACATCCTTTCTGTGAAACCAGCAGATCTGAGGTGGAAGCCATCAGTTGAACAGGCATGAGGGCTGGGTCTGCTTAGCCACTATCTGGCAAGCAGAAGAGCATAAGCATCTCTGTCTCTCTCTTTCTTCCCTGTATCCAGCTGGTCCTCAGCTCAGAGTCAATTCCTTCAGGAAGAATCTTCTCATCTCTAATTTTCTCTCATCCCACACCATAGATTCCTGAGCACACAGATCACCGTTTGCTGCTTCTAGTGCCCTGCCTGCTGTTTTATCCATCTTCCCAGCTGTACTCTGAGCTCCTGTTTTAAAGAACTTCATACAACGAATTTTCATCATATTTACCCCAATCCGTCCTCCTAACTCCTCCTAGGTCCACCCCACCATCCTGTCCCTCTGAACTTTGTGTCATCCTTTCCTTTTCTCATCTTATCATCTCTAAGTTTTGCTAACCATAGCATATACTCCTGGTTATGGAGCCATCCACTAGATCATGATGGACCTCTGGGGAGTCACACCCCTAAATAAAATTGACGCCCTTCCTCAGGAACCATCAAGTGTCCGTAGCTCTGTAAGTAGGTATAAGGTCATGAATATTTTCTTATGTCATGCTAGAATGTTGACTGGCTTGATCTTGTGCAGGTGACGGCAGCTACTGTGAGTTCACTAAAACAATAATGGTCCTGCCTTGTCCAGAGCATGCTGCTTCACTCCAGTCCGCCACCACCTCTGGCTCTTCGGGTCTTTCTACTGCTCTCCCTTGATAGTGTCTGAACTGGGAGAGGGTACAATACAGGTGTGCCTTGTAGCTAAGCATCCCAGGGACACGTATTCTCCGCACTTTAACCCGTTATGAGCTTCTGCACTGGTTTACATCCACTACACAAGGGAACTTCTGTGACGGAGTCTGAGAGCATCCCTAATCTCTGTGGGAGAGAGAGATGAATTTTGAGGGCAGTTTGATGATACCTCCAATTAGCAAAATAATAGTAATGGCTGCACCCCTGGGCCTATGAGCTCCTCTGCCTCTGGATTCTTAGTCATATTTGCAGTGCCAGGCAGTTGTTTCATCTCATGAAGCAGACCAAAGAGTGGTTGGTTACTCCTATTATATTTCTTGAGCTTCCCAACATCAAGGATGAAGAGCATGAACAAGAAAAAGGGGTTACTGTATGTCTTGCTCCAGGAGTTAAGGAGACCATGCTCATCATCACAAAGATTTTGAATGAGCTATTTCTTCAACAGCCATTTTGAAGCACCTACTATGTGTCACTGGGAATGGGCAGCCATTATGAAGCACCTATTACATGTCACTGGGAATGGGCAGCCATTATGAAGCACCTATCATGTGTCATTGGGAATGGGCAGCCATTAGGAAACACCTACTATGTGTCATTGGGAATGGGCATCCATTATGAAGCACCTACTATATGTCATAGAGAATGGGCAAGAAAGTCGTTCTCTTTCTACAGGGAGTAGAAACTTCTAGACACATGATCATACAATGTAAGGAAAGTATGTAGACCTAAAAATGGTGGGGATAGATTGCCAGAGAACAAAGAGGTCACAGCCATGTATTAGCTGTGCTACTGAGCAGCTGCTTTTAACATGGGGCTTAAAAAAAGGGGGGGCGTTGGCAACATGAAAAAGAGAGACAGGAAAAGACTGTTCTGGGCAGAGAGAGCATTGGGTGAAATGACAGAAATCACTGAGTACAGGGAAGGTTACACATCGCAGAGTGTCACACAGAATGGTGTGGGTGAAGGAGACCATGCAGGAGCTTGTGAGCTGTGCCTCAGGTATAAGCTTGGCTGTGGCAGGAACCACTAAGGGGCTCAGTCAGCAGCATGGAGAATCAGTGCATGCTGGGGGAGGGTGGGAGCAGGGTGGGATTAGGGACGGGACAAGAGGGACACAGATATATAGAGGAGGGAGATGTGTAGAGGGTGGCTGACCACAGAGGGCAGAGCAAAAGGAAGCTGGGAAACTGGAGACCGTAGCAGCATTATCCATTATCCACCAAAAGGAAGAAGTGCATGGGAAGACAGACGCTCAGGACACAGGAAGGAGATAACAAGTTAGATTTGAGCAGGCCACATCCTATAGACCATGTGAAGGAGGGGCAGGCAGCTAACTATGTATCATCATCACCATCATCATCAACAACAACACCATCATCATTATTGCTATTATTATATTATCATGAATGCCTCCATAATATATCCTCAAGGGGAAGAAAGCCAAGGCTCATTCAAGGTCACAAAGCCACCATGTGACAAGGCACTGTCTGTCACAGACATCCAGAGTGCACATTAGGGAAACAGGAATCTCCACACCAGGAGAGAGCAGTCCTGAGCCTAAAAATATGGTAGCAAATTATCCTATAGCCACACAGCCAGGGAAACCACTATCAGGATGGTGACTAGCAAAGAACAGTGTCAAGTAGGGAAGACTAAGGCCATGAGAAGAAACCAGGAGCACTGACTCCGGGAGACAGACAGACAGGAGCCAGAACCAGACAGACAGGAGCCTGGGAAGGAGTGGGCAGAGAGAAGGTGAGGATGGTGAGCTCCCCAGGTCAGAGAGAAATGTGCATGTAGGAAGAGAAAATGGGGGGAGGGGTGTGAAGTCAAGGATTCTGGAGAGAATGCTGGAGTTTGATGTCAGGAAGACACATGTTCCACTAGCAAGCACGACCTGTGTCGGGACAGAACCATCTTCTTTAGTGATGAGAGTGTGAAGCCAGAAGAACGAGGCAGCAAGGATGGGTAAGCCGTGCGGGAGGAGAAAGTGGTCACATCACCATGGAGGAGGTTGTTGATGAGAGGGACTGTGGAAGATAATCAAGTGCTGACGGGCAGAGAAAGGGTGGCTTTAAGAAAAGTGGACAAGCCTTCGACAAGACCCAAAGCACACAGGCTCTGAAAGAACCCACCACACCTAGGTGGGATGCCCAATGTACAGAAGGGAGGAAATATGGGGTGGGAGAGTTCTCTCAGAGCCTGGAATCACAGCAGAAACTGAGGCACATAGAAACCCCAGCCTGGAGATTCTCACCACTGCTGACACCCACACCCTCCACGCCTTTGCCTAAGAGCGCTCAGCCTAGTGACTGGAGCATGTGGCCTGACTGGGGGAGTTTTGTCTGGAGAAGACAACTGAAAAATACAGCACAAGCAGTGGCCTTGTAGATGTTGGCACCAATGGGATGGGCATCATGCTCTTCAAGATTCCAGTGGATGGGGAGACTGAATCTCCATGCTACCCTCTGTTCACCATCTCTCATCCACTGTCACCTTTCCCCTGGGACACAGGCTGTGGCAGAGTCCCCATTGGGCTTCTAACCTGTGTGCCTGGGCTAGGAGTGGAGAAGGTTAAAGAAAATGACCTGTATTCAGAAAGCCCTGTCTCTGACCCTGTGGCCCTTTGAGCCTCATGCCCTGTTAAGGGAAAACAGAGTATTGTTACCTTTGTCTGAAGCCTTGAGTTCTTTTGGGGAGTCACCCAGCTCTGGCCTAATTGTAATCCCTAAGTACATATGCTGTGTCCCAAAGTCAATATATAGAGTGGAGGTAATCTCAATGTAAATCCTCCTAAGTCCTCTAATAGAATCTGACAGCTCCAAGCCAGTTCTTTCTGGCAAAGCCCAGTCGAAGAATTTGTCTTTTAATGGCCACGACTGCCGATCCCTTCTGAGTGATTAACATGGAAACTGCCAGTCACAGAAACCATCCTGTGCTGGATCTGAAAACAGCAAAAGTGAAGACAAGAGAGGCTCGAGATGGATTTGAACTGAGCAAAACCAATGTAAGACCAGCAAAGATTCACATTCACATAGGAAAAAGGCGATGGGTGTTTAATAAACACTGCTGGTGGGGCAAACAGGCTAGGGGTTCTTCATTTACATCCGGACAGCAAGCCCGTCAAGTTCAGCTATAACTGAACGTTAATCTGCGACAGACCTGGAGACAAGAAACCGGCACTCTTACCCCTGCTGCAGATGAGAAGATAAATTCCCAGCTATTGAAGAAACAGATACCATCAGGGCTCTGATGGATGGCTTCAAATACATCAGAATGAACATTTTTGCACCACAACATAATAAAAATAAATATCAATGGAAGAGCCTTGGCATCCCTTATGTCAGACATGGTCTCCTTCCCAGACCTGCTTACTGCCCCAAACTGATAATGGATGGACCGAGATGTGATTCCTTCGATAAGTAGTCATAGGAGAGGGACCAAATCACACAGGAAAATGGAGCTGGTAAATCATGGTGTGGAGAGAGGTGCGGTCTCATCAGTGAGGAAATAAAATTCAGATTCAAGCAACTTTCAGGTCCAGTTATGTCGCCATTAAAGCACCGGAAATAAATACAATAAAACTCCAGATGGGCAGCAAGTGAAAACTCATTCTTCTGCTTCGCTCTGCAGAGAGGCTGCACCAATTTCCATCAGCAATCAGGCAACCTGAGGGCTGCTGGACCTCTGACCCAGTAATTCCTTCTTTGGTAAAAAGAAAAACTCTGATATTATCCCTAAAGAAAGAAAAGCATGTCGGTAGCAGCATGATACCTATAATAACCAGGAATTGCCAGCAGAGGCTAGAGAAGTAGAGGCCAACCTAGCTGAGTGAGACATATTAAGGCGGTGAAATAACACGGGCCATTAAACATGGCTGATGGGGGGCGTGGTGGCTCTGCAGGCATTGCTATGAAATATTCATGGTCATCATTAGCTGCAGAGCAGAGGCCTTCCTGGATATTGATAAGGAAGGGACTTGGGAGGAGTAATAACTCACTTCAATTTTTAACATTCATTAAGATTTTACGTTAAGTCGTGTGTTAATTTTAGCCATTCATTCAACATTCATTGAGTATTGATCACCTGCCAGAGACTATGAAGATATTAACATGAGAAATAAAGGCTTCCTATCCAAGGATTTGCCAGATCCTTGCAGCCAAAAGAAGAGACAGAGAGGCAGGCAGGCAGACAGACACAGACGCAGATGCGTGCTCGCGCGCACACACACACATGCGGACACACACTGTGATTCAGTGTAGTGAATGGTACAACAGCTCTCAGTTAAGCTTGTGAGGAAAGGGTTGTTCTAAGATGGCAACACTGTAGGCTGGTAAGCAGCATAAGCAATAGTCACATAGATGAGGAGTATGTGCATGTGTGTATGTAGGGTTGGTGTATGTGTGTACGTTTGCGTGTGCATATACAAGTGTGTGTGTGTGTGTGTGTGTGCGCAAGCGTGTGTTCACTATCCCAACAGATCTAGAGGATGTGAAGAATCTGGAATACTTCTTTCATGGGACCCAAGACCCAGTGGCCACTGCCCTGGAACCCAGTCACCAAATCTATGTCCATCACTCTCATCCCACCCCTCCCACACATCTGAACATGCACTTCTACTGAGGTCCTTCAGAGCCATCGTCCCCTGCTCAAGACACTTGTGCTGTGTCGTACCCTGAGTGAACGTCATTATCCTAAAGGCCAGCTCAAGTAGGAAAGTATTCTTCATGGAATGCTCCTTCTTAAAAGGATGCTTGGATCTGATCCGGCCATAGCACAAGGAGATATGGAACCTGTTCCCACCTCCCTGAAATTGCTGGATATAATGAGTTGCTCATAAATGGAGTAGAGCAAATGGAATTCAGGGACACAGGATCCCGCATCTGACTGATGTGCACAGGTATGTGGTGAGCCCAATGTTGGGACTGAGAAGTCCTGAGGGCAAAGAGCCACGTGCTGCAGGGTTGATGTCCGAAAACTGGGGGAGGACTGTTGTTATAATTCAACAAATCATTTGGTTTTTAAAGGTATGGTGGGGGGGGTCAGAACCTGGGAGCTTTCACAAGGAAATGGAGATAGAAGTCATTATGTTATTATCAAAAGTAGTAGTAGAAGGGGCTTAGTATAGTACAATACCTGCCAACACAGCAGAATGAACTCATGTGCTTTTAAAAGCCCTGCTCTGTTGGTGCTGAGGAAAGAGCTCTGTCAGTAACATACTCTCTGTGCAAAATGAGGACTGGAGTTTGATCCCCAGAACCCATGTAAGATGTCAGCTGTTATGGCACATTGCTTATAATCCTGTCACTCAGGAGGTAGAGACAGATGGATTCCTAGGGCTTACTGGTTAATCACCTCACCTAACCAGCAAGTTCCACACCCCCATAAGAGACCTGTTACAAAAATAAATAGATAGATAGATAGATAGATAGATAGATAGATAGATAAATAAATAAATAAGGATGGCTCTTAAGGAATGACATCCCAAGTTGACCTCTGTCCCTCACACCTACAGACAAAAAAGGAAGGGAGGGATGGGGAGAAAGAAAGGAGGGGAGGGAAGGAGGGAGGGAGGGAGGGAGGGAGGGAGGGAGGGAGAAAGGTAGAGTGGAAGCAAAGAAAAAAAGAAGGGAACAGGGAGAGAGAGGAAGGGAGACAGTGAGAGAGGGAGGGAAGAAGGGAGGGAAGGAAGATAATCCCACTCTGCCGAGATGACCAAGTCACTATCAGAAGCGAGCAAAATGCAAGGCTGGACACAGACAGTTGCTGACCATCTCTAGAGACCAGAGCTCCCTGGAGGAGGGACTATTCTATACACAGAGTCAAGGAAAAGGTTGTCCAGGAACACCTGAGGCTGAAAAAACAATGACAGTTCTCTGGAGCAAGGGCATTTGGGGGCTGTGAGGACCAGGGTCAGGAATGAGAGACAACTGTCCTAAGAAGGCCCATCTCCCACAGGAGATTGACACAGAGCTGCAAGTGTCACTTCATCAAAAGCAAGCTGCGAGGCACTAATTGCAGCCAACAGAATGGGCTGAGGGCCTGAGAGGGTCCTTGAGTCTGAAATGGTCCTTTGGAGCAGAGTGTGATGTGGAGTGGCAGATAAAGTGTTGCTAACAAGTCGGCGATGCTCTGTGGGAATCACCACATTATCAGAAATCCATCCTGTGCTTGCTTCCATGTGTGTCAGAGCCTCTCTTGACCTACCAGCCTTCAGACCTCCCAGACAATTTGGTCAACATGCCAGGGTTTCTCCAACTGATTCCATGGAGAGGGCTTCAATGCACAGGCTTTGCTGGTGACAGGCAAACACTAAAGTCCAGAGCCCTGCACATTCTCAAGTCCCTGTGACATCCTGATTTGTGAGATCAGGACAAAACCCCCGGTGCCTGGGCTCCCAGGGATACCAGAGAAGAAGTGTCCAAAAGAAACTGCCCACAGAGATTTCCTTCCCTACCTGGCTTCCTTGCTCCATGCCTGCCACAGAAGCACACTCCATTGCCTCTGGTCCCCTTGGGAATGGTCACATTCCTGGGCCGGAGAACCAGGTTGAGATGGTGTAGCACACACTGCTCCCTGCTCACTCATCTCTGTTCTCCTCTTTATGCCGGGTAAATGGCTGGATTGTATTCCCCAGGCCCTTCTGCAGTCACATGCAGCCTTGTCACCAAGTTGTGCCCTAGTTCGATGAAGAAAAGATGAACAGAAACAGACAGAGCTTCCTGGGCTTCCCTACATGCCACTCCCCTCTGCTCTCCTCTCTGCTCCACTTCTCTGCTGACCTGAAGTACAGAGCATCTTTCCAACATCACCATAAGAAAACCCCTAGAGGCAGCAGAGCATTCAGTAGCCTGGGGTCTAGGGAGAATATGAAGGATGGCCCTGGCAACCTGACCCAGTATCTATACCTGCTCAGAGGTGGTAGATGAACCACTCTAGCTCTGAAGCCCTACACTGGCCTTGCGCGTTATAGCAGCAAGCATTGTCCTCACTAGCCCAAACTGGCAGCATTCATCCCACGGCCACCAGCCTCTGACTCTGATGGGGTCAGCTAAGAATGATTTTAACAACCTGCCCATTGTTTGTGAGTATCAGACAGGTGGCAGGAGTCTTCTGAAGGCTAATCTTGAATAATGGCTGCCTAGAGCTACAGAAAAGAAACACAGGGCGATACATAATGCTGTAGGGACACCAAGACAGACACAGCTATCCATGATCTACCCGAGCCGTGAGCTGCTAGGTCGCCCTGTCAGGGTATAGGGCCAGCTTTGAATGACAGGCAACAGTGGCAGAGAAGGTAACAGCTGGACCCCACAGCTGGCGCTACTGTCCCCGTGGCACGTGCTTAGAGCTCTCTTCCTGGGGAGGGTTCCCGATAGGGAGGTGTGACAAATATCCTGTTACATAACACATGACTAGACTTGTTATTTTGTTTTCAGGACCTGAAATTGTTTAAAAGAGCAATTCACATGAGCCCCAGGGGAGGGAACGATTTAGAAATCCTTAATCGAAATCCATCTCTCCACTTCAGGGCAACGTTTTAGAGAGGAGGCTCAAGCAGCCTTCTACAACCTTTTGGAAAAACTGTCAATTCATGTGTTTGGGTCAGCCCCCAGCCTCTTGGTCAGTTCTTAGTCTTATCCTGGCCGACAGGAGTAGATCTTGGGGGAATGACCGACGGGAACTGGAGAGATAACTGAGTTATAGCTCATGAAGCCTGGGGCTGCTTCATACACAGAAGGGCATGCTGGGGCTTGGACTCTGACCTGAGGCTTCCATGGCAGGCCTGAAAGACAGAGCCTGGGTGTGATTAGAAATAGAGAGGTGTGGACTCTGAAGAGAACTGATTTTCATAGTTGCAACTGCCCAGGGTCCAGTGGGCTAGCCTGGGTAGAGTGGGCTTGCCAGGATGGAATGGGCTAGCTTGGGTAGAATAGACTGGCCAAGGTGGAGTGGTCTGCCCAGGGTGTATTGGGTTACCCTGGGTAGAGTGGGCTGGCCAGGGTGGAGTAAGCTAGCCTGGGTAGAGTAGGCTGGCTAGGATGGAGTAAGCTAGCCTGAGTAGAATGGGCTAGCCAGGGTGAAGTGGGCTGGCCTGGATGGTGGTAAGCTCCTTATCTTGAGAGTGGTACAGGTAAAGGGTAGCTTATCTGAGGAAGGCTGTCAAAGGAGCTTGTTTGGGACAACAAGGGGTAGGCTTCTGAAATGAGATTTGTCTCCCAAGAGCTGTGTGTGGAGGTTGGTACATGTCTGTGATCCCAGAACTTGGGAGGCTGAAGCAAAAGGACCATGAATCGAGAAGGTCATCCTGGGATACACAGCAAGACTTTGCCTTCAAAAGAAGGAATTCTTCCCAAAGATACAGAAGCCTCTGCAATTTGCTATCCCTCCTTCAGATAAGATTAGCCACATACCTTTCTTGTAATACATTTCCCATGCATGCATACTTCCCAGGGACTGCCTCTTCTAACCTGTGGGTACTGGATCAAGTGGAGTAAGCCCCTGTCCCCTAAGCTTAATGGCAAGCCCTGTCTCGGGGGACAGTGATTCCATCGGGTGTAAGTGAGCAACTTGAGGTAATACAATCAGAGTGAGCTCTGGGTTACATCTTGCTTTTGTCTGGAGGTCTGTGGTGGGCAGGCTGACAAAGCTCCAGAACCATCTTGCTGGCACTTGGATCTCAGGATGGAGTCATCAAGAGACACCAGGCTAAGAGACTGCCACAGTCCAGGATTACACTGGCGAAGTACTTAGATCCAGCTTTACCTGAAGCCGGGGGCTTTTCTGTTTGTTGAACCAGTTAATCCCACTCTTGATCAATGTAGCATCCCAGCTAGAGTGACAGTTTTAATGGTGAGGATCTTAGGGAACAACGCATGGTCTGGGAGAGAATGGTGAAAGTAGGACGTGAACAGGGGCAGCTGGAAGGATGGATCCTTGGGGAAATGGTGTTTGCTGCACAAACATGAACACCTGAGTTCAGATCCCAGCTTCCATGTGCCTGACCAGGCTACACACACTCCTGAGACCCCAGCACTGCTGGCACCAAGCTTAGAGATCATTGGAACCTGCTGCCCACCAGCATAGCTTCAGGTTCAGTGAGAGACCCCGTCTCAGGGACATAAAGAATAGCCTGATAGGGCAGACACCAGACATCTTCCTCCAGTTTCTACAAGCACTTGTACACATACATGCACATATGTGACACACATACATGTGCACACTCATGCTCCCCCCCCTCTCTCACACACACACACACAAACACACACACACAGATACACGTGCCAGTGTGCAATGTCTTTGAGGATGGATGTGGAGAGAGTACAGGGGGTGTTTGGCCCTCTTCCGAGGGGCCTCGAGGCTGTATCCACCATAGGCAAGCCTCTGTACAATATGAAACCCTCTGCACAACATATGAGAATCTTCTGATGCTCCAGCCTGAGGAACTGAGCTGAGCATGATAGCATCTCCTGTGAATCTGCTTTCTGAGGCGTCCCATCGAACCATGAGAAATTGCAGAGAATCTAAACGTACAGCCGTCAAGCCTGGCTCCGTAGCTGCCTTCAGCATGGCATTTACAAAGTGTGTGTAATAACATGGAAAATAGTCGTGCTAGTGCGAGTGGAAAGCAGGGCGTGAAACTGTGCAGTCAGTACAAACTCAGCTGTGTGAAAAGAAAAGAATTAGAGCCAGGACAGACCAAGGCGGTAAATGTACCCAGAAATGAGCATCTGAGGAGCAGGGTGGTTTCACTTTCTGCTCTTGGTTGTTTTCTCTCTCTCTCTCTCTCTCTCTCTCTCTCTCTCTCTCTCTCTCTCTCTCTCTCTCTCTGTGTGTGTGTGTGTGTTTGTGTGTGTGTGTAATCTGTGGGGTGTATGGGGTGTATGTAAGTATGGTGTGAGGGGCTGTATGTGTGGGGGATGTGGTGTGTTTTGTGTGTGTAATGTATTTTGCATGTGTGTTTGTGTGTGTGTTTGTGTGTATGTGGTAGATGTAGTGTGGTATATGTAGTGTAGTATATGTAGTGTGAGGTATATTGTGTTGTGTGTTTTGTGTATGTATGTGGTGGGTAGCATGTACTGTGTGTGGTGTGTGGCATGGTTAGTGTGTGTGCATGTGTACGTGTTCATATATATATGAGTACACATGTGTGTACGCTTATAGGTGTGCATGTGCATGTGAGGAGGTCTTGGGTGCTTCTATACAAGAACCATCTTGAGTCATTTGGGGACAGGGTCTCTTACTGATCTGGAGTTTGCCAATTAAGCTAGATGGACTGGCCAACACACCCTGTCTCTGCCTTCCTGGTGCATGGATGATAAGTGCAGCCACCGGAGCCAGAGATTGTTCTTTACTTGGGTGCTTGGGTCTAATTCAGGTTCCAATGCTCAGAGGCAAGCCCTTTGCTGACTAGACTAGCTCAAGCTCCCTGAGTACTATGTTTATAAAGCAATGATGTTCACTGCTGGTGCTAGATGGAAAAAGAGACACACGAGGAAATGTTCTGAAATAAGAGGCAGATGAGAGGGTACAGCCCCCTTCTGTCCATGAAAAGATGGGAGACCTTGACCAGGCAATCAAATCTGTTCCCAGATGTTCCCTGCAGCAGCTAGTTTGAATCATTTGTGTTTCTGAACCAGTGTGGTGTGGTCTGGGTGTTAAATTTATGTGGTTTGTGTGTATGTGGTATGGGGTGTGTATACGGTGTGAGATGTATGTAGTGTGCAATGGGGAGTGTGTGTGTGCGGTATGTAGTATGGTTCCTGTGTATATGTGGGGTGTAGCTTTGTATCTGTACCTGCTGATGGGAGGAAAAGATATCAAAAGAGATGCCTAGGAAGCTGGCTGTAACAGGTGTCAGCACACAGTGTCTACCCTGCTACACAGTTCATTCTTGCCAAATGAGTCTACTGCTCTGTCCTCAAATCCACTGTTGGGAAGGCACTCTTCCCTGCCTGTGGAGACCCGCTTTCGGAGCTAAGAATTGCTACACGCAGCTGGGAGGCTGCCTTGTTAGAGCCCCCCGCCTCTCTGTGTCTTGTCTCATCCCATCTGCTGTCATCTCTGCCCACTTGGTTAAGCCATCTGTAAATAGCAGGACAGCCGCTCCCTGATGGCTCTGGGCTCTGCCCTTTCTACTGTCTCCACACACACAGAGTGCTTCCTGCTTTCCAGAAACTCAGCCTGGCAAGCAGGGGCCTCAGATAACAGCTTTCTGAGGCTGTCACAGATCCCAGTGGTGATGCTTAGGAGGGGTCTCTAGTCTTAATGATTCATGTGCTAAGGACTGACTGTCTTCTACAAGAGGATCAATAAACTTCATCCGAGAAACAGTCCCCACGAGCTGGTCCCTCCTCAAGGCTCCCTGGAGACATGATTCACTTCTCAGAGCAGATCAAGAATAGAGGTGAGGCTGGGAAGTCCCTTCAAGACAACCTGCCCCATGTGCTTTTGGGATACAAACAGAAATCAGAGCCAGAGTGAGAGGAGACAGCAGGTTCATGGTCAAGTTCAAGGTGAACCTCAGTCTCCCTAACCCTCCCCCAACAACCCAGTTACACATTCTGACTGGAGAAAGGCCTATGCAAGATTGAGGGAGACAAATCACCTCTTTGAGCTCTTGGCCTGGATGAAAAGTATTCGTACCTCTCTTTATCACTGCCTGGAGCCCTGATCCTCATAGGAGACTGCAGGAAGGAACACCCCAACTCAGCAACTGCTGACAACTGTCGGTGAATCAGTTACACTCTGCCCTCACCACCGGTGGCACCCCGTCATTCCAGTCACACTGAGATGCTGGACTTGTCTAGAAAAGCCCTGGACTAGTACCCTGACCAGGGTATATTGCAGAGAAGATTCAGAGAATCGTTACATGGATACTGTGTGTGTCTACAGACATACCACCCTGAATGCGCCCGATCTCATCTGATCTCGGAAGCTAAGCAGGGTCGGGCCTGGTTAGTACTTGGATGGGAGATACTGTGTGTGGCTGTCTCAGGCACACCCATGCACACATCCTGGGAGCCCATAGTCAGCCAGCCAAGCCGGCTTCCTTGGCTATATCTGTTCTTTCTCCACCTGGAAAATCCCTTTTCTCCCTTCATGGCAGGTTGAGACCCACAGCCCTGGGAAGGGATGAGTCACTCTCAGTAACTCCTCCTCTGCAACTCAATGTTTTCCTCGTCACTCTGCCATAGCACCTGATACAGAGTCTTGGAGCAGGCCTCCTCAACCTCCACACTGGCTTGATATCTGGGACCAGAAGGTACAATGAGGTTGGGAGATGCTGTATGCCACAGGAAATGCCCTGATGGCTAGCCTATCCCCACTGCACAATTAACAGCTGGCATCCCGCAAACCACACCAGCTGAGGACCAACGCCTTAAAGTTGGGTTGGAAGGCCTTTCCTTCTACTAGGCATTGGATTTTGAGAGGGTGTTCTATTATTTTCCGAGCCTGTCAGTACCCAGCACACAGTAGAGAAAACTATCTGCTGAATAGATCCACAGAATGGCCTTAAGAAATCTGAAAAGCTCCACTAGGTGCATTCCTAATTATAACCACTAGAGGGAAGACAAGGCCTGCTAAAAGCACCAGGCAGGCTCCAGGTAAAACCAATGCCTGGGAGGACTCAGTCAACACTGCTGGGAGCCCAAGTTCTACCTGACACTCGGATTCTTCGCTGTTCCTTTGTCCATTCTCACCACATCCAGGGCAAGACTGTTAAACAATGACAAGTCAGGTCTTGCCATCTCTCTATTCCAGAGGCCACCCAGGGCCACCATCTTTTCTCTACAAGAGCCACAGATCTTGTAAGAGCTCAGGGCCTCTATGCACCACCTCTACCACTGCTCTCATGTCTTCTCCAGAATCCTCAGCTCCATCTACTCTGTCCCCTTCAACTCCAATCAGACCAAATACTTATTCCACTACAGCTGAGCATCTCACCCACCTGAATACCCTTCTCTCTTTTCTCAGTACCCTGTACCCCCTTTACCTCTCCCCAACCCTCACTCTCACTTCCTGAATATCATGGTCCAAATGCAAGAACCCATCCAGCAATGCCCTTCCTGACCTGTCTGTCTCCCCTTCCCTCTGACTTGGCTTCATTTTACCCCCATAGCAGTTGTATCAAGATGAATGGGTGGGTGAGAGAAAGGATGGAAAGATTGAAGGATAGATGGATGTAACAACAAACAAATGGATACATGAACGGATACTACATGGACAGGTAGGTGATTAGATGTATGTTGATGTATGGGTGAATAGATAGATGGATGGGTGCCTACCTGGATGGGTGGGCAGGTAGACAACCTATAGATGGATGAGTTATTGCAAAGGTGGGTGGGTGGGAGGGTGGATATATTTCTCTTTCTCGTTCATTGCTTTTCTTTTTTCTCCAGTGGTGACCTCCAAGGAATGGGTGGGGGTTTAGTCTCCATTGATTCTGCAGCCCTAGAGCATGGTGCATGGTGTTTGTTAAATGGTTGTGGAAAGATGAAGGAGTAACAGCAAGTTCTGAGCTGAGTCAGCTAAGGAGAACTGCATGATGGGACTAACGGGCTTTTTCATGCCAGCATTCTACTCCAAGAAGTAGCCTCTGCCATTCAAACCAGACGACAGAATCACAAAATCCTTATAGAAAAAAAAATGTGGTTAGAAAAAGGTATTTGCTGGCCCTCTTATTTGTGAGAGGGCAAACTCTGCACCCAAAGTGGGGCTTGAATCCAGCTTAGAGTTTCAAGTCCAGTGAGATGACAGAGTTGTCTATCAAAGCCTCTGGAACTTTGTTTCAGAGATGGAAACAGAATAGCAATGATGCTGGGCCACCTGCCCCTCAAGTCCAGATGCTCACCCATGCAGTTCCCTTGACAGAGGTCTTCTATGCAAGGTGCCATCTACTGACTCAGCTAATGCCCGGCCTTTGCTCAGAAGCTTGCCTGAGACTGTGGTCTAGGAAGGTGTCCTGGGATCTCTGTCAGGGTGTACCTCAGCCCCTTCCATGGCTGTTCCCCAGGAGCTACACCTTGACGATAGGGCTGTGTCTGGCTTCATTTCCCAACATTTTCGGTCCCTGAAGAAGAACAGATTCTCACTGGAGAGTCCCTGTCTGCCTGACTTCTCTGCAGCCTCTGAGCCTCCCACATCCCAGTCTACACTCGCTCTGTGTCCATCCCTAGCCACTCTACAACCAAAGCTGAAGCCCCTCTCCCAAGGCTTCGATAGTGACTACCCAGGACATGCAAGGAAATGGACCCTGATGTCTGGGGACCAAAACAAAGCATATAACAAGGGAGGTCCAAGCTGTGGCCAGCAACAATGGGGGAAGGTGGAGCAAACAGAGTGACCAGCCAAAAAGATTCCATCCTCAGAGCTGCGGCCAACAGCAGCAGAGCCTGGAGACATCAAACCTGCCAGCTAAAACGCCCCATGAATATTTAACAGCCATCAATATTTAATTAGTGCAGACAGATTAACTCTGAAATCACACACTGGGGCTAGGCTCCTCACTCCTAGAGGCAGAAGTGGAGGGGAGGGCAGAGTAAGTCCTGAGAGATGGCCATGTTGCTCACCATAAGGTCCCAATACCAGCTTTCTCCCTCACCTCCACCAACCACACCCCCTTGCAGAAATTGAACAGCAATTGGAAGAGCCAGAGAGTAGGAGAAGTCTGTGTCTCCGGAGGTCTGTGTCTCCGGAGGTGGCAGGGACAGTGGAGTGAGAGTTGTGCCAGGCAGGACCCAAACTGAGGCTCCTTCCACTCTGCATCCCCAACAGCTCGGCTGGGGTCGCTCTGGACCTGGCCTGACTTCAGGAGCAGGTGTGAGTGTGTAATTACCTTTGCGCCTTGGCGGGCCTGGATTAAGCTGTTTATTGCATCGTCAGTAACACAGGGAGTCTTTTATTCCTTCAGTTTCTTTGAGTTTTATCACGTCTTAGGCCACTTTTCTATTTAATGGAGTGTCCCAGTTCATCAAGTGCCGTGGCCGAGGCCTTTTAAACAAACAAACAAACAAACAACATTCGGTTAGGGGCTTTTGAGATGTCAAGGCTAGACCGGGCTTTGCCTCTGTACACATCATCTTCACTTTGTGTTCCCAGGTCCATCCAGGCTATACTTCCTGTCTTGGCCTGCCTCCGGGGACTTTTCCTCCAGGACACCTTCAGGAACTTCCTTGTTTACAATCGGGTTTGCTTCCCTGTCTCCCCCAGACAAAGCTCCTCAAAGACAGAAATCCAAACTTCTGTACGTATCCTGCTTGACACAAAGGGGGTGCTCATTTGTTTCCAATTTAAGAAACATTAAGTGAAAAGAGGTTTTACTGGGGAGCTGGGGAGCTGGGGAGCTGTGAGTGCACACTATCTGCATGACTGTGGGAGCTATGAGGGCACACTATCTGCATGACTGTGGGAGCTATGAGGGCACACTATGTGCATGACTGTTAGTTGGCTACTGATACATAACAAAAAACCACAAATCCCTAGTGGTATGTATCACTGAGTATTTGGTATCTAGGGTATTCAACCGAGCTGACTGAACTGATCTAAATTCAGCTGCATAATAACTCACTGAGCCAAGGTAGCTAAGGAGCCCTGTTTCCCCCACTAAAGTAGTGGTTCTCAGCCCCTTGGAGAGAGTGGATCAAATAACTCTCTCATGGGGGTTGCTTAAGACCACCAGAAAACAGATATTTACAATAGGATTCATAACAGAAGCAAAATTACAGTTATGAAGTGGCAACAAAAATAATTTTATGGTTGGGGCTCACCATGACGTGAGAAACCGTATTAGAGTTGAAGCATTAGGGGGATTGAAAACCACTGCTTTAGAGGGTGGGGCTGGTGGGGTATCCTTCTCTGAAGCTCCTATCCTCGCCCCCAGATAGTGGGCTGGCTAGGACATGGGCATCACACAGCAGTGAAGACTGGCCACATTAAACCCAAGTCATGCCCATGTTTGTGTGACATTGCTAATATATTGTTGACCAGTGCAAGTCTTGAGAAGCCCAGTGAGGAAGCCTGGAAGCCAGGTCCTCACACAGCAGAGCCATAGAAGGGAGCAGGTGGGGTTCTCAGAGCTGGGAGCAGGGTTTAAACTGACCACGGGTGGGTTCCCATCACACGGTGCACAGGACCCCAGAGTGATGAGGCCCCGGGGGGATGGGATCAGAAGTAAAGTGTTCAGTTCTGCACACTTGATCCCACTTCACCCTCACCCAGTAACAGGAACACCTGCATTAACTGCCCAGCAGCAGGGACAGGAAATGACTCAAGCCCTTGAGTGACAGCCCAGAAGGCAAGATGGGGGTCAGAGCTAAGGCTGAGAATCAAAATAAGGTCAAACTTTGGACACTTGCTCTCTCGAGGTGAGTGTGGGGTTGGGGGTGGGGGTGGAGATGGACCAATGTCTCTTCCTGCTGGTGGCTCTTTCCTGTCCCCACCCTCAGAGAATGGGTGTCATAGCTGGTCAACCTCTACCCACATCTTTCTCCTCAGAGTGTAAACTCTGAAACCTTCCTTCCAAACCCAGAGTCAGTGTCATTAAAAACACCAACACTTTGGGACAGAGGCATGACTAGGAGGTGGCTGGCAAGTACGAGTCTCTCCTCTTCTTCTTCTTCTCCTTCTCCTTCTCCTTCTCCTTCTCCTTCTCCTTCTCCTTCTCCTTCTCCTTCTCCTTCTCCTTCTCCTTCTCCTTCTCCTCCTCCTCCTCCTCCTCCTCCTCCTCCTCCTCCTCCTCCTCCTCCTCCTCTTCCTCCTCCTCCTTCTCCTTTTCTCTCTCTCTCTCTCTCTCTCTCTCTCTCTCTCTCTCTCTCTCTCTCTCTGAAGCATGGAATCAGATACTGAGAGTTCCAGTGTAGCTGGCTAATACAAAAGAGCCTTTGTTGAAATGAGAAAGGCATGGGTTCCAGTCCTGTCCCACTGTTGGCAAGTTGAGTAACTAAGGCAGACACATGAACTCCTTGATCCTCCAAGTTCTTGTATGTAAAATAGGCTATCATAACAGTGCTTGAGGGGTCCCCCAAAAGCTAGAACATGTAATACAATCAGCATGGTGCAAGGCCCAACATAGGACCTCAACATAGACAACATATTGACTACTTTCACTTAGCATGTCTTTGAGGTTCAACTGTGCGCTCTCTCTCTCTCTCTCTCTCTCTCTCTCTCTCTCTCTCTCTCTCTCTCCCTCTCCGTCTCTGTCTCTCTATGTCTCTCTATGTCTCTCTCTCTCTCTCTCTCTCTCTCTCTCTCTCTCTCTCTCTTTCTCTCTCTCTCTCTCTCTCTCTGTGTGTATCTTAAGAATCTTCAAGGCCTTGCTACCTCCAAACCTGCCCCCCAAATGCATATAGTTAAAATACCTGCCAAGGATTTAATAACTTCATCAGCTAATTCTCTCCAGATCCAAGGTCTATATCCGGCCAGGGTGGTTTGAAGCCCACAGACATGATCCAATTGTTCTAAGAATTCACCCCTACCCTTCATCAGCTCTATAGACAAGGCCCCTGTCCATTTCCAATTATCCATCCCTTGGATTTTTTTTTCTTCTTTTCCTTGTTAAAGACCAATTTTACAAAGCACTTCGGCAGCTCGGCCGTTTTTATCATCATCATTAATTTTATTTCCCTTCTCATTTATTAATGGGCAAGGCAGCTTTCAAGTATCTCCCTCCCCCTGATGTATTTGTAAAATGCCCTTCCCATTCCCTCCAGCAGTCCTGAGGCTCTCCACAGCCTGCATTTCTTCCCTTGGCTGCCCTTCTGCCTCCCCGAAGCCTTTGCTGACTCCAGATCTTTCTTGCTGGACACCTGCCATATCACCCCTTCTTTCCTCTCTATGCTTAGTGCAGGTTTGACTCTGGAAGGTCTCCCTATGGGGGCTCACAGGGCTCCATCCAGAGCCAGGGGTGTCAGTTAAGCTGCATCCATTCTGGGAGCAAAGGGCCCCCTTTGTCCATCCTGGCAGTCAGAAGGAAGGAAGCAGAGGCCCATAGATTCTCTCTACACACCACCACCCCTTTCCAGGACCTCTAAAAAAAATCCATTAGAAGCCTCCATTCAGGAACTTATTAAATGGCATGGTTGAGATGTGATCAACACAACAAATTCACCCATTGTAAGTGTTTAAGCATTACATTCAACAAAAATAAATCCACCATGTATGACCCATGCCAACAACGTACAGTTAGAATATTTGAATGCTTTAATCATTACAGCAAGAGCCTTTGCAGAGAGTGAATCCTACTTTCCAACGTCATCCCAGGGACACCAGATGTGCTATGTTTCATCAGATTCATACAAGTGGAGTCACAATATATTGGCTACTTTCTCCTTAATATGTCTTTGAGGTTCAACTGGTTGCTGAGTTACTACATTCCATTATATAGATACAGAGAGACAGAAAGGTCTCTGGGCCTTGTTGGCCAATCTAGCCAAATCAGCTCAACCTAAGTAGCTGTGCATACCTGTGAGGGATTTTCCAGTGGCAGCCCACACGAAAGGACTTGGAAGAAGGAAGTGTTTGCTTTTGCCTGCTTGCTCTTGCTCTCGCTGGCAAGATCATCTATCCCGAGAGATCCTTTCATCTGTAGTCTTTGGATCCCAATGTAGATTGGAGACCGATAGCTCTTTAGAAATCTTCCAGGGCTTCAAGGCCTGCCTGGAACTGCTGAGACATCCATCTTCAGAAAGCTGACCACTACCAGATTCTTAGGCTTTCTGATGTGAGACCTCCATTGCAGACTATCTGGACCATAGCCTGTAAACCAGTCTGTATAAGTACCTTTTTGTTTTTTCATTTAACCAGTACTGTTCCTTTAGTACCATGATATATGCAATACCCACAACTTTCCTCTTGCTTCCAGACATATGTACACACATTTGCACTTTGTTTTTACACATACACACACACACACACACACACACACACACACACACATGTATATACAGGCATTGAAAACTGACAGCCGAGAAGAAAAAGCAATAAAGTGTAGAGTGGTGTTCATGGTGGTGAGGGCTTAAATCAGTGGTGCTCCACCTTCCTAATGCTGCAACCCTTTAATACAGCTCCTCATACTGTGGTGACCCCCAGCCATAAAATTAATTTTGTTGCCACTTCATAGCTGTAACTTTGCTACTGTTGTAAATCATAACATGTGGTTTCCAATGGTCTTAGATGACACCTGTGAAAGGGTCATTCAATACCCAAAGGAGTCCTGTTACAGGAGGACACAAACAGGTGTGACAAAGGCCCTAAAAGGTGACATGGAGATCCATCCACCTGAGGACTGACAAGAAGCCAGGTCAGAAAATAAGGCAGAAAGGAGAGAGGTCAGAAGGGGCAAGAGGTCAGTGCTTGCTGTCCTTATAGGTCAAATTGTGTGTGTGTGTGTGTGTGTGTGTGTGTGTGTGTGTGTGTGTGTAACAGAGGGGGTAAATCATTGAAGGTCTTGGGACAGATAAATGACACAATGTGACCTTCATATTAACAGGGTCACTATGTCAAGGATAGGTCTGGCTGGAGACCCACAAGGAAGTTCATCCATGGCTCAGAACAGAAGATGTGCCACAGCATCACACCAGAGCATGAAGTAGGGAAAGGGTGTGTGCTTGGTTTCTGGAGCAGTTCCCATCCTGACAAAACAGCCTGATGATGGGCTGTGGTCTGGGAGAGACAGGAATCATGGATGGCATCAGGGTTTAGCCTGAACATCTGGAAGAATGGACTCGCCATTTCCGGAGACCGGGACCCTGTAGGCCACTCAAGTGAGTAAGAACAAAGCCAGCAGTGGGAAGAGGTGCAAGGAGAATGGCTGCGTACACAGCTCCAAAGCTCAGGTGAAATTAAGCCGTAACAGTGACACAGAGATGGAATCTGAACCCATGACACCTGAGAAAAAGGTGGTTTTGTGATTACTTGTGACCACCCTCAATGGCCCCAGTGCTGGTGCTGCTGGAATAGCTAAGCACAGACACTGGCCACAGCCTGAAGGCCTAAGTAGCCCCCATTCCTCTAGCTCCTTCCTAGAGATGTAAAGCTATTCTAACTTAGCCACTCAACTTGGCCGGGAGCAGTGGTTCTCAACCTGTGGGTTGCTACCCCTTCAGGGGGTTGAACAACCCTTTCACGGGCGTCACCTAAGACCATCAAAAAACACAGGTATTTACATTACACTTCATAACAGTTGCAATGAACTTCACATGGCTTCACAGCTATAAAGTACAGACGAAAACCATTTCATGGTTGGGGGTCACCATAGAATGAGCGACTGTGTATTAGGGGACTGCAGCATTAAGAAGGTTGAGAGACACTGGCCTAGAAGAAGAGGTGAGGTCTTCCTCCTCAGAACATGTCTTGTCAGTTCTCCAACTCCATGTACAACCACAAGAGGAGTTTCCTGGTATGTATGCATGACTGGGCGCTGTACTGTGTCCTCTACCCTAGTCTCTTCCCGATGTGTTTCTACTAAGTAGCATGCAAAGGACGGGGCCCTGATAACACACGTGTACACACACACACACACACACACGTGTGCGTGCTCAGTCTATTATCTGATGGTATTTTGTTACTGCAGGGGAAGATGCTACACCTGGATCTCTGCTCACCCTCACCTTCCTCTGAGACCATGAGAGTCAAAAATCTCACCTACCACACCACAGCCACCCTTCCTGTATAGGGGATATCGCCTTTTTTTCTCCCTTCTGATATTCCCCACACAAGAAGCATGGTTGTGATGTAAATAAGTGGAGGAGGTTTCAGAAGAGAAGCTAAAGTTCCTTCCACAGCAACATTCTCTAGACAAAAAAGATGGGGGCTCCTTGTTTTCTCTAGACAAAAAAGATGGGGGCTCTTTGTTTTACCTCATAGAAGCTGGGGCAAAGCAAATGCAGTCTCAGTTGCTTTTCGAGCTGCTATAATAAAATACCCTGACAAAACCAATGGAAGGAAGGAAGGAAGGGTTCCCTTAGGCTCACAGTTGGAGGCTACAGACTACCATGACAGGAAGTCACAGTGGCTGTAGCTTGAGGCAGCTGGCCACTTTGCATCTGCAATCAAGAAAAGAGGAGTGATAAATGCTTGTCCATAACTCATACTCTCCTCCTATACAGTACCAGATCCTAGGCCAGGGAATGGTGCCACCCACAGTGGGCTTGTCTTCCCACCTTCATTAGCCTAATCAATAATCAATACAATCCCCCATAAGCAAGCCTAGAGACATGTCTCCCGGTGTCAGGGGCAGCCCTGCTTATACACTGAAGGCCTAAGATCAGCAATAGGCCTGACATACATGCCTGCTAATACAAAGTCTTGGTCTTTGGGGATAAACACTAAAACAGATAGCTATAGATACTGTAAACAGGCACCTTTGGTGGGAATTTATCAGCCTGGATAGGAACAAGTAGTAATGGGTCTTGTGGATAGTCATACACCTTGTGGATGGGTAGCCTTATTGGGAAGTACCAGCTTAGATAAGAAACAAGTGAAGCATAGAGCCATAGTGTCCTGTTCCCTGAACCTTCACCCAGCCGATACCCTGTTCTGGAAGGTATCTGTACTCCCCCTGAACACCTACGCTCCTGCATCATCCCCTTCCCCTATCCTGCCTTTTTATGTATATAACCCCTGTATGAAAAAGCAAAAATTACGGTTTGATAAGACTATTGACAAGCCGTGGTTCTTTCCATTCCCCTGTTCTCCAGTTCTCTCTTCCAGCTCCCCCCTTGGCCCCCGAATCCTAGTTCACTGCCCCACGGGTCGGGGCATCCCAAGTGACTATAGATCCTATTAAGTGCAGAATTTAGATTAACCATCACAGCAAGAATAGGCCATTTTGTTCCGTCTTCTATTTTGCAGCTGCAGGAGCATAGACAAACATTTGTTGAGACACAGGACACTTCTCTCTGCTCCCAGGTGGCTGCAGCCTTGGATCCACTCACCATACACACCATATACGTTACCAAGCTCCACCCTCTTGACCACTATCCCTGTGAATTCCCAACACTCTTTTCTCCCACTGCATTCTCTATAGTATAGCTTAAGGGTCCAGCACCCTTACATCATGAATGTGGAGCCATCATGAAAGGGATTGGTGTCCTCACATGAAGAAGCCAGAGAGGACTAGAAGAGAAGTCCCAGTCTATAAAATGTTTGCTGTGTGCATGTGAGAATCCAGTCAGTTGCCCAGAAGCCTCATGAAAAGTCAGGCACAATGAGAGACAGAGGCAAGAGGATACCTGAGACTCACTGACCAGCCCAGCCCAGCCCAGCCCAGCCCAGCCCAGCCCAGCCCAGCCCAGCCCAGCCTAATTAGAGAACCCCAAGTCTCTTAGAGATCCTGTCTGAAAACACAAGAGAGAGAAATAGGGCTATGTCTCAGGAAGCAAAATGTTTCCTTTTTAAGCATATAGACTTAAGTTCAGATCCATAGCTCTCATGGAAAAATCCCCGACATGTGCTGGGGAAGTAGAAGCTGGCAGATTTCTAGAGCTCCCTAACCAACCAGCCTCGCTAAATTTAACGACCTCTGGGTTCAATGATGCTATATCTTTAAAAAAAAAAAAAAAAAGTGCAGAAAGCAATTGAAGAAGACAATATCAAACTTTGGCTTCCATATGCACTTGAATACACATGAATACATATGTACTCCCACACACATGTGTACACACAAACACATAAACACCATGCACACATGCACGAACAAGGTAAGAGCCATCCTGAGGACTAACACTCACAGTTGACCTCTGACCTACACACGTGCACACACACTCACACACCCCCTGCATACACAGGTACAAGCATCTACAAACACACTAAAAGAAGAAGCCAAGCCCTAGGACAAGCTAGCACTTTCTACCATGCAAATTCACACAAAAACAGCTGTCTACAAGCAAAAAGAAGTGTGACTCACCAGCACCAGGCTTTCAGACTTCCAACCTCCAGACATTTTAGCTTCAGCAGCTGAGAAAGAGTTAAGATGATCTGCCATAGTATCCTGAACAGACCAAGGCCAAGGGATGGTATATGGAGTCTTTCCGTGAGATCTTTATGGGCTCGATCATGCTTCATTCCTAGTACCACAGATGCAGAAAGACAGAAAGACGTGGCCATGTGAAAGAGATGGCTCCCTCCCCCAAATTACCAGGTACATGGAATATAATACCTGTTACTGTGCAGACATAAAGAAAGGTTATTAAATTTAAGCACAAGGTTGAGGTATTTAAATTTCAAAGGCTATCTGTGCTAGCCAAAAAAAAAAAAAAAAAAAAAAAAAAAAAATTGTCCTGAGATTGAGCAGGAATTGAGAAAATGCCGAGTGACAATGTACAACTCCACCTTCCTCAGACTTGGGGATTTTGAGGTTCAGCAAGAAAAAATTGGAGGATTCACAAAGTTGCCGGCTTTACAGGCTGCCAGGAACTCGGCCAGTTTACAGTCAGCCTCTTTTTAGAGCAGAAAGAATACTTTCACACCTAGAAAGGAGAGAAGCTACAGACCCAGGGAAGGGAGAAAAGGACAATTGTATTGAACATGAATAAATTCAGCTTATGGAAAACTTTGCTCATGTTTCTCTCATTTCTCCACAAGCTGATGAAAACGTTGGCATGCAGCACTGGAGCACTGAATGAAACGCATCTTAATTCCCACAGAATCTACACGGTGCTGAGTAGCCCCTCCTACCACTTCTAATTCCTGTGCTGGGCTGCCTTCTAAAATCTGCTGGAAACTGGGAAGAGTCTTCTGAGATGGAGGAATAGAGCTCTGACCCACCCTGGGGTTCTCTTTCCTTTTAGAAGCACCTACTTCCCTCTGTCATTTCTGAGGGGTCATGGCATTCCTAGCCTTCCCAAACATCCAGGCACCCCTCTGCCCTGTGATTGTTCCTCCATGAGGTTCTGGCAGGATCCTACCTCACAACCCAATCTAAGTCACCGGTTGCTAGGTTTCCAAGAACAGCTACTTCTTGGTAAACACGTTTTAGATCAAGGTTACGGCTGTTTCTGTCACCTCTTGGTCACGCACACCGACAGGTGAAGCTGTGGGGCTGCACTCTTCGCCATGGTCCCTGTCTGCTTCCACTTTAGACCGCGTTCTAAGTGACTATTAATAATTGTGCTCGCTGTCCCTTTCAGGAGACACCTTGAGCAAACAGCTCAAGGAAGGACACTTTAGTCTGCCAGTCCAGATGTCACAGAAAATCGTGATTTCTGAGTCAGGAGAACTGCTGTGCTCTGTGAGTACCGCTGTGGCTGAGAAGCCTGTGAGCTGGGAAGAGGAACAGAATGTCTTAGAAGAGAACAGGTAGCTGTGGGTTCCTGCCCGAGACCTACATGCCCACTCACATTGGGCAAGTCACCAGCAACTCCTGGTGCCACCTCTAAAACAGCTGCATCAGCCTCAAGGGCCATGTGAGGGTTAAACAGGTAATATACACAGGACCCCAAACATGGACTGGCCCAAGCAGGGTTCCTTACCTCTCAGCTCCGTGTTTTGTTTTAACTGACGCAGGGGGTATACAGACAGAGTCGACTTAGACAGGAGAGGCTGCACACAATCATTTGAAAGACCTGATCTAATCACACACTCATTCCTGATCTAGGTGTCTCCTGGAGCTTTGCAAATTGTACTCACTTGCATGCATATGCCTGCCACACCAAGGACTCTTAGCAATGCAATGGGGCTCCAGCATCAAAGACCTGAACTTGGGTCAGATGGACAGGCATGGACTGTAGGGCACATAGTCTCTAGCCTCCCTTATGCTTAGTGACCTGTAAACCAGGACTGGGGTGGAGGGGAGGGGAGCAGCCACACCATACTGCATGCCCAGAGGTAAAGAGAAAACTGTGATTTGCCTGCAGTCACCTCTTCCATGGGTACCCAAGAGAGTACACACTCACATCTGGGTTGGACCTTCTCCCCTCCACTACCCCATGTTGCCACCACTGAAGAAAGGAGAAGCCACAGGCAGAAGCGACTAGGTGGGACAGCTATCTCTTTAATGCCTCTTTGACCTAGGAGACACCGTTCCAATCCCTGCAATGTACTCCCCAAGTCAATCATGGAGACAAAGTGAGTGTGTGTGGGGGGGGCAGGGGTTACTTGAGGAAGACTCCATTTAGGTGTGGAATCTAATGTAGTACCAGAGGAGATGCTATGGGAGGAAGAGAGGTGAAGAAGGGGTTTAGAATCTGAACTTTACCTTTCTCCAGCCTCTCATCCTTCCTGCCCTTTCCCATTTTGCTGTTTCTCTTCTCTCCTCCTCACAGAGGCTCCAAATAGCCCAGGTCCACCCCAGCCAACTGCTGCTGCCATTGTTGCTGCCTTCTCTTCATCCTCCTTTTCCTCTTCCTCTTCCTCTTCTTCTCCTCTTTCTCCTCCTCCTCCTTCTCATCATCATCTTCCTCCTCCCCATTTGTCCCAAAGAGTGTTCTGTACTTCAATTCCCTCCCTCATCTTATCTCTAGTAATTATATATTTACCTGAGACAAATTTGAAGGCCAAGGAGAGATCAAATGAATTTTCAGGCAATAAATAAGCCATGAGCAAGTTTCTCCATACGATGCTTTCCTAACAAACCCACAAGCCTTGTTTGCCCCATGATTTCATACGGTACAGCACATCTGTAATCCCAGCACCTGGGAAGTAGGGGCAGGGGGACAAGAAGTTCAGGATCAGCCTTAGCTAAGTGAGGAGTTCAAGGTCATCCTGGGATACATGAGAACAAAAAAGGGGGGGGAATTAATGGAAGAGAAGAGAATGAGAGGGGAGGGCAGTAGAGGGGAGGGAAAGATGTGAAGCTACAAGGGGTTTGGTTAAGTCGTTTACCCAAGCAACTGTGGAGACCAATAGGAATGCTGGCTACAGTGAGTCCTACATACTATCACGGAACTGACCTACAAGGCATAGACAGGCGTTAGCTGGGTTATCCGCTGTAAACACCTGAAGTAAACCTACCTCGTCAGAGTAAAAAGAGCTTTCTTGGTAGTAAATATGGGTAGGGGAGCATGAAGGAATACGAGGTCAGGTTTAGATGTGGTGGGAAGCGAGCTACTTGGTGGCCAAGCATGTGATGAAGGAAATGAGGACCTGTTTGCCAGGAACTTCACCTTTTGAGTACCTGAGCCTCTTCTCTAGCTCCAGGAGGGAGTCTGTTTTCTCAGTGTCGTATGACACTACTCCTGAGGAGACATGAACAAACCACTACTCATCCCAGATACAGAACTGACGGCAGCCCAAAGCACAGGTACTACCAAAGTTCTTAGTGAACCAGTGACGGGTGGTTGTTGTTTTGTGTTCCACTTGCAGGAATATGGGTGAGGGGTCATTTATAGGAGCGGAAATGACTCCCAAGACAATTGCATCACTAAAGCCAGCCTCAGCATGGGGACAGCTTATGAAAGCTGGGAACCTGGAGCACAACACACAGCCTGCAGCAGCTTAACAGGTTGGAGGGTGTACTTTCAGATGACCCAGCTAGTCTGAGCCTCTTCCAGTTAGCTCCTGCAGTCTCTCCAGGGTTTGTCTGAGACCCTCTCTAGAGTGTTGTTTGTATACTCTTGGGACATGAACGGGCCTAGTTTCAGGGTCTGTCAGTTTCAGGAACTTCCTGAAGCTGTTTTGAGTTGTTTACTTCCTTTCTTAAGAAGCTTCCAGGCAAAATGGAGTGTTTTGTTTCTCCTTCCTTTAAAACACCCTGTTCTTTCACCTCCTCACAAACATTCTGTTCTAAAACCTCTTGTGTGGCCTTTCTTTTGCATCCTCAGAGCCTCCCTCTGAGATGGAAGATTTTAACCTTGGAGGAAACTGCTGTACAACATTCACAGATGTTTTTCTGTGATAGGATCACAGGCCCCAGGTTCTTCCCAGCCCCTGGAAAACTTCCACCTGGAGGGTAATGCAGGGAGAGAGAGATAAGCCAGGCTGCAGGCACAGACCACAGCAGGCTCTGAAGCAAGGAGGTGCTTAAGCTGAGGCTAGACTGGAGAACCCTGTACCCCACCAGGGATTCCTTAGGATTGTGTACACAAGAAAAGGAAGGGAGTCTGTGCCTGACTTCAAGGCATTCCATCTTCCTGAGGTAGGGAATGCCTGCACCCCACAGCAGAAGTGAAAGAACTGAGTCTCAGAAAGCACAGATAGCTCACCTAAGACTCCAATGCTACAGTGATCAAGCTAGAATTCAGCACAGGCCCCAAGCTTTTAAGGCAGTGGTTCTCAACTTCCCTAATATTGTGACCCTTCAATGCAGTGTTTCATGTTGTGGTGACCCCCAACCATAAAATTATTTTCATTGCTACTTCATAACCATAATTTTGCTACTGTTGGGAATCGTAATGTAAATATCTGATATGCAGGTGACCTCTGTTAAAGTATCCTTTGACTCTCTCAGAGGGGTGGCATCCCACAGATTGAGAACCACTGTCTTACCGGTTCTGTTGGCAAATATTACTTCACGATTACAATATCACCCATGTAAAAGTGCTCAGAGCTTTTATCACAGTTACATACCACAATCCACAGATCAAATAAATCAGGTGTGACCATGCACATTTCTCACCCAGACAAAGAGGCCCAGAGATGCCAAGCAATCCACCCAAAAAATACACTATTAATGAATGGGGAAACTGGGGCTTCAGCTTTCTGATTCCTTCCTTGCAGCTCCAAAGCCCTGAGCAAGTTCAGAGTAGCCAGCCAGGGAGAGAATGAGAAACTGCATTCATTTTCAGACCATTCAGTTCCTAGCCATTCCTCCTTATCCCTCCTGCCCTAGGCCCATCATCGAGGGTGCCCTGCCATCTTGAATCTGGGCTTGACTAAACACAAATGAGGAGTTGTTGCCTAACAAATTAGCAACAGGTAGAGGTGATGAAGCCATCTGTTACCCCTACCCACTGCCACAGCCTAATCCCCTCTCTCAGCGGTGTCCCGGCTCCATGTTCAAACACAAATTAATATACTGGTTTTTGCATATGTATTTGTGGCTTCAGGTGGGGAGAGAGCCACATGAGCAGGTGGTGAGAAAGCAGTGGCTGGAGATGCTCTGTTCATGCAAATGTCCTTAGTCAGGCAAGGGAGGCTGCTGAAGGGCTAATGGGAGTGGATGGGGCAGGCAGCCAGAGAGGATGGACTCTGAATGGGTAATTAAGGGAAGCCTGCAGGGATAGTCCCCTGTTCCACGTAGGAAGACTCCTGTCCCCTCCAAGGTCATGCATTACTAGCTCTTCAGCCATACTAGACAAAGAGAAGCCCTGTGACTATCTCAGGGACAGACGGCATGGGCAGGACTACAGCAAATCCCCATCACAGGCGGCCAGCTGGCCTGAGATCCAGGCTCGGGCTACCTCTCAGAGTCTGTTTCCTCACTGTAACGTTCTAAGAGATGAATGCACTAGCCATGCCTTACCAGGTGAGTAGGTTTAATGGTGGCTGACATTCAGTGGGTGCTGCCTGCGTGCTCAGCCCTCTGCTTCATTTTGCTCTGTATCTTAGCATCCACATAGGTAGATGTCACTGTTCCCGTTTTACAAGTGAACAACTTGTAAAGATTAAAATTAATTATTGTTACTAGGACCTTAACGTCTTGGGCTGCACCTAAGCTCCAGGTGGGTATGTGGGATGCAAAACTGTACACATTTCGCCATGGCACAGAGTCAGAAGTGAGTGGTGGGGGTGTGGAGGTGGAGGGGGGTATCTTTAAGCCTTAGGGATGAAGAGAAGCCATCCATGTTAGAAATAGGGAAAAGGGCTTCTGGGAGAAGGAACAGTATGTGTAAAGGTCCCGTGGAGGGCAAAGGTCTGATATGTGGAACACCTGGAGCAAGCAGACAGGACAGCTGAGTGACACAGCTGAGTGGAGGCAGGAACAGACTGGACCAGCTGCAAAAGAGCTTACAGATTTTCTCCTAAGTGCATTGGGAGGTTAGAGCCTGAAGGACCAATGATGGGTCCTTCCCACCATCTTGTGTGGTCCCCCTGACTTCAGGCTCCCTGTGTAGACACTTTACGAAGCTGGTAGTCACCTCCTAGGGAAGTCTTCTCACAGCTCTGGGTAGACCAGCATAAGATCCTCTTTGGTTTCCAGCCTCAGGTCTCTTCCCCCAGTCACACAAACATAAGCTAGGCCTGTGTTCTTCTTCTATAAAGTCCCCTGCTAACCTAAAATCGGGACAGTAAAAAAAGTATTGGAGCCCCTCTGTGTGTGAAGAACATGTTTGGGTATCCAGGTCTGAAGTGGGAAAAGCAGGACTCCAATGTTTATCATCTCTTGCAGAGCCTGGGTTGAGAAGAGGACACATGTCAGAAAGCATAGACTTCTGACCCAAGACCACAATGCCATAGTGACCAAGTATAGACCTCATAGACTCCTGCTGAATCCTCCTGGAATTTGAGCAAATCACCACTTCCATATACCCCATTGTCTCCCTGTGTAATGGGGTCCACCCTAGCAACTGCCTGGCAGCTATGCCCCAAGCACATTAAGGTGTCAGGTGAATAGTCTATTCCCTCTGCTTCCTGTGTGGCACACAGTAGGTGTTCTGTGAGTATGCCCAGACACCCTACTCCCTCAGACGACAAAGGAGGGATGGGGTGGTCCAGCAGTTTAATTCCAAACCTGCTAGAGCTGTTCCACACCTCCTTTTTTTCCCTTTCTCCCAACTCACTCCCACCCACCTCTCCAGGCCCCAGAGCATGACTGTAGGTTCATCACCTGCCTCCTCTACAGGAAGGTTAGTTAGATATAGCCAATAGTCACACTTGGCAAGTCAACACTAGCTATACTCTTGGAGCCCCTAACATTGGAGAAAGACCATCTGTGACCATCTGGCTCCTAAAGCTGGTGCTCCAGTAACAAGGGCTTAGCATTCCTTGTCCCACCTCAGATCTCAGCCACTGACATTCCCAAGGTTTCCCAACCCACCTCGCCTCTTTGTTTAGGCTTAAACAAGACCCATCGCCCTTCCCTGTGCAGCTAACATGCTCTCTACCAGACGCCCTAGAATAATATCCTCTCTCTCACATGCTGCTGACAGTTCTTGGGTTTGTGGTTTAAGGGGATACACCAAGGGGATGGATTGTTCTTTGAGGTAGGAAATTTATCAGAGGAATTACTGGCATGATAGACAGAAAACAGTATGGCAGGGGCTTTGAGGAGAGACCTCTGGCCCGTGAGGCAGAGTTGACCGGGTGGGTCTCTTCTTATGAGTCCCAGAGGAAGAAGGAGGTTTCATGCTGTGTGAATAGTTCATAGCATGTGCCTGTAATCTGAGGGAAGGAACATACAACTCCAAAGAGGTGGGGTAAGTGGGGAAGTGCACACATCTAGCTGAATGGTGCCCTTTATACCATAACCCTTTCATGGCCCAGATTCTGATGTCCTTGGAGAAGTGAGACTATTACCTGCCATTCTCCTGGGATCTGTGCACCTGGGGAGTATGTTGAAGGGTCACATGTTCACAGAGAGGCTCTCATCAAGAGCTTGTCATTTTCTTCACAGCCACTATGAGGAAGCTGTTGCTGGTAGGTGTGGCCTGATCAGCCCCTAGCTTGCATCTAACAGGTGCAGCTTCCAGACTCTTTATGCCAGCACTCATCAAAGTCTGCTTAGCCAAAGGTATCTGCATGGATGGGCGTTTGTCTAAGTCAGCATCCAGGTTTGTTCATTAGCTATGACAGAGGCGCCAATAGGAAGAGAGTGGGTATGAGGTGGGGGTTCTTCAAGATGCTCAGAGGATTCAGGTGCGAAGCATCAATGATGCGGTGATGCTGAGATGCAGGATACAGTGTGAGAAGTACACCTCAGCCTGTGTGTGCACAATAGGGCTTCTAGTGTACAGGGCTTCCTGTACAAAGCCCAAGGTGCAAGAATTCCATACATCACCATCCATGAGCCTCTTAGTGATTGAACAAACTGGTACAACAGCACTGGAAAGGACCCTAAGCTCTGCTCCTGGGCCCCAACCCCAGTGGGTGCATCAAACCCCTCTTGAGAACCAGTTTAAAAATGCTGAATCATGAGAGTGTGCTCTTGCCCTTCCAGAGCATCGTTCACCATCATCATCTTACAGTCTCCTGGAAACCTTGTCCTGTTCTTCAGGGATGGAGCTTGGGAGTACAGCCTGTTTGAGGCTGACCTGTGAATCAAGCCCCATCTTGAGATCCTCACTCCTAACCCTCAAGGTAGTGTATGGAAGGCCCTGACCACTGGGATCTGGACTCATAAGATCAGCTAGAATAAGACCTCCATCAAACCTTAAGCTCTCCCACTCCCAGTGCCTCCTTCTCTGTCAGACAGGAACCAGAATGATCCCACCAACTCAGTACTGAGGGTGGGAACAGAAAGACTTCCTCCAGCTGAGCTCAAACATGGCTTCTTTCAGGGGTTTCTATCTGAAGGTCCACTTCTACCCCACATCCAGGCTCTGGAATGTCCCAAGGCCACACAATGCCTGTTTGCAGGTCTGTCTTCTGTCTCCACAGCAGCAGCCTTTGAGCCTTTTTACAATAAGGACAGGGTCTCATTCATCTTGGGGCTGCTGCTTGGCACAGTGCCCAGCACATCTTAGCAATTTCAGAAGCTCTCCTGGACGTCTGAATGAATGGATGCAAGAATGACTAGCCTAGGACACGAACTGAATCTGCACACAGTTATTTTGATACTGGTAATGTATGGGAGAAAGACTTGGGGGATGCTGGAGTAGGGGTGGGGAATTGGCTTCAGGTCTCATCCCTTCTACCTGGCTAGTCCCTGGGTTAATCTCCAATAGGCGGAGTGGCTGTGCAGAGCAGAAAAGGAGAAAGAGCCTTGACCTGTCATGGGTCCTATAGCAATCAGCCCGGCCCTGGCCCTCATTCCTGTCTGTACCCAGGGAGGAGGCTACCTTGTCTGTGAAAGCCAACATGTTTTGCTACTGCCCATGCTTGGAGAAGAGAGTTCCTCACAATTTACTTGGCTGTCCTCATACTGCTCCTTTGCTGATGCTCCCAGTGGATCCTCCTGCAGTACTTCGAAAATGACTCCACGGAGAGTTGCCATCCCTGACCGCTCGCTCTGCAAACTGCAAAAGCTTGGACCAGACCTTGCTCCCCACACCCTCATGTTCATCTGCTCTGTGGCCAGTAGCCAAGTATGCATACTAATATTAACAGTCCTAATGGGCCCTTGCTTGGTCTTCTGGCTTACAAAGCACTTTCAGACCCATCATCAGAGCTGATCTCAAACCAGTGCGGAGGGCACAGCAGGGTTGTGGCTAGCACATCATCTTAGTCTGGGGAGAAACCAAGGATCTGGAAGGGGAAAGCGTCAGCTCCAGGTAGCATAGATGTGAGCCTGAAGAGAGCATGGACCAGAGGCCAGGCGTCCTGACACAACATCCAGCGCTCACACTCTGCCTTGTTCCCTCCTTCTCCTCTGCCCTTGGTGGTGTTTTGGTCAGCATCATCTCCTCTCAGGTGATGTATTCTCTGTCAGTAGAAGAGAGTGTAACAAGGGGAGACAGGCCTCAGCTATCTACTACAAGAGCTGAAAGGACCTGCCAAGAAATTTTCTGGATGACTTTGGGCTAGACATCTTTCTCTGTGAGCCTCAAAGTCCACGATGGCAGTTGAGAGCCTGCCCTCTGTGCAGCAGGCTGCTGAAAGCTAAGGTATTGCCCTGGGGACCTGACTGAGATTGGCAGCAGCTTGTCCCTGGGGTGACCACCTCAGGGATGGAGAGTGGAAGGGACAGCCCAGAAGTGCAGGCGTGGGACTCCCAGAGGACTCCCAAGGCTTCTTAGGGATGGGACAGAATGGCTATACCGTGGCTTCCCCTGATAAATAACTTAAACACTTTATTAGCGGCTGCTAAAATGGTCCAGCCAGATGGCGACTATTTTCATTTCAAAGCAGAAAAATTTGGAGCTCAGTGAGGTGACCTGACTTGTTCAGTCACACAGCAAACAGAGGCATCTTTCAGATTCCAGGTCTGGGCCATCTCTCAGTCGCAAGCAATTAATGATGTAGGTGGAGTGGGTGAGATGCACATGGAAACCCTAAAACCCTCCTTTCCTCAGGCTCTGCAGCCCCAACCCCCCACTCTTCTCATCTTCCTCCCCCCCCCCCAGAGTCTCAGCCCCAGGCTGGGTCCCCTTTACTGTACTAGCTCACCCTGTCATCTCAGCCAAGGCAGAGATTTATGGATCTCACTTCAAGGATTTTCCTTTAATAATAACATTTATAATCATTTTAGAAATTAAGAGCTGAGGATGCAAAGCATTTTAATTAAAATAATCCGTGGCTGATAATTATAGGACTCTCTTAGCTGGAACCATCTTCTCTCAATCTGTCACAGTCCCCAAGGAAGCCAGGAGTTAACTGTGAGCAAATGAGCAAGCCTTGGCCCCCGTGGGTGGCACAGGTTATGGGAAGGGTGGCCCTGGGTTCACCCCAGAGTCTATTTTCAAGGTGAACACAGTTCATAGGGCCTTGGGGCTGGATTCCCAGGAGCCTTCCAGGGTGAAGTGTCTTCTTTGAAAGAAGAAGCAATATCCTCCTCACCTGTTCCTAAGTCAACGCCCCTCCCCATGGCCACACAGGGTCCTTTGCTACTTATCACACAGGCCCAGCTATGAAGACCAAGACACAGAGGTGCTCATCTCTGCCAACAACCCCAGTTGCCTGTCTCTGCCCCACCCCCACTCCTCCCAAGAACTGTCCTGCCCTCTGTAGTCAGGAGAGGGCAGTGAAGGCCACCAGATATGGACACAACTCCTGAAGCACAGACTCCATAATGGAACTTAGAGACAGCAGAAGAGTTCAGTGTACACCTTCTTCCGTCAGCAGCTCAGCATGGGCAGCTCCCATGTCAAATTCCCTAGAAACTCACATATCAGCAGAGACAAACCATGCAAACCAACCATAGCAGAAAGCAATTACTCCCAAGATGTAGCTGCAGCAGTCAGAGTCCCCAGAGAATGATCAGGGAAGGTGGTTTTACAGGGAGGTGATGCCCACCAGGGTTGTGATGGATGAATAGGAGCCCAGTGGCCCAATGACAGTTATAACTGCTCAATTTGTTAACTGTTTACCAGGTGCCAGGTGCTGAGCAGCTCTTGTCTGTGGTCTAGAGTATCGCAATTAGCCTGAGATGGAATTTACAATCAGCACCCTTTTCTAGATAGACAGGTTTGTCCAGGTTGCATCATGTTCTTGAGTGACATAATTAAGAAGCAGAGGTAGTCCACGAGCTGAACCATCAATGCAAAACTTGGCACTTCACCAGAGGGCTTGTGGATCCCAGGAAGACTTCAGGAAAGAGCAACTATCTGCAGAGCAGAGACATGGGTAAGAAAGGAGACAGGGGTGTCAGAAGACAGCACCTGACCTGATCAGTTTGGGAAACCCCGAATTCAGAGTGGCTGCATTCTCCGGCCTCAATCCCCCTATCAGTAACTGTAGGGTGGGGCTCTGTCTGGATACCCTTGCAGCTTAGAGAGTCTGCAGGACCCTCCTTCTCCTGAAGTGTCTCTAGCATGGTGTCCCCTCCCTCTCCTCAACAATAGGAAGAGCTCAGGGAAGATGATCATACCGGGGCTTCAGCATAAACCCACTTACAGAACAGTGATGAGGAAGGTATTCTGACAGTAGCCTGGACATGACTTTGAGCTTTCTGATGCCTCCACTTCCTCCCGAAGAGAATAAGGGACAGGGTGGGTCAACCGAGGAAGTGTGGGATATCTCCAGCAGCAGGTGATAGTGACTTGGCTCCTTGTGGGGACCTGGTTCTCCAAAGGGTTGCCTACCTCTTCAGCCTAGGTACATTCCTCCCCATTCCCACTGGAGGCCTGCAGAGGACTACCCAGACTCACTCATGGGTAAAATTGGTTCTTGGCCAGAGGAGATGCTGGGGGATTGTGAAGGGGTGGACTTTGTAATGAGCATTGTGGAGGACCAGGAATGACACACTGGCAGTAGAGGCTAGCCACATACCAGGCCCACTCTCCAACACCAGTAATGACATCTTAGGTGGCATACCTAGCCCTCTGCCCATACCACGAGCTCTACCCACACCTACTCCGTTCCCTGAAGAGGGCAGGCATAGTCTAGAACACATATAAGGAGCTTGGCCACCCAGACCCAGGACTTCTGAAGAGTAGCTGGGCCAGAGCCCTAGTATTGTGATCTGTGGAGAGCCTGCTGGTTTTACAAGGCTTGGGCAACTGAGAAGGATGAATTGGTGAAGGGTGAAAGAAAGGGGACTATTCAACCAACGGAGGAATCCTCAGATCATACACTATAGCCTTTCTCTGGAAAAGGAACTTCCTGACTCTGTCCTCTTCCCCGACCACATTAGAGAAGCCGGAGGCCAGAGTGATGTTAGTAATAGAGTTTTGCCTAAGGTAAAATTAATGGAATGACTGCCTCTCGTTTGCAGTATTCATAAGGAAGCTGCCTCCAAAAGCTGAGAATTTGCAACAAGTCAAAGAAGCCGGGAAATATTAGGTGAAAGAAAATGAGGACAAAGTGTGTGTATAAAAGAAAGTCAGGAAATGACAGCTGTGGGAACCTGAGTTGTCTTGGGTCAGGAAGGCAGAGAGATGCACTGAGCAGAAGGAAGCCACACAAGTATGTAGCCTTCATTGCCATGGGCTCAGCCGTCATGGTAACAGGGAGGTTTGAAGATACCAACTAAATCATGAACACGTGTGAAAGAAGGAGAGAAAAACAGGACCAAACATGGACCGATGAGAAGAGTCGTGAAGACTACAGTGATCCAAATGTGCTTTTGAGTTTCCCATAATTGGGAGAAGATGTCAAAAGAAACAAACATTCTGAGATTGGACTACACCATGCCAACTCCCCAGCCTCTTGGATACCCTGAGGCTTCCTGGGTTTCAAGCATGGTCTTGAAGGCCAGCTTATATAGAAAATTTCCTCCGAGAAAGTAAGACCTAGTCTGCCATCTTCACGGCCATCACGAGGGATGGAGTGTGACAATGAGGACTCCTGGCCTTGGATGGGTTCCCCTGGCTAGACAGCCATGGAGGATGCTGGGAAAGTGGTTGGTTCTATAGAGACACGGAGAACAGAGCGATAGCTGTGACTAAAGCTCAGCGTACATGTCTGTAAAGAGCTTCCTCTCCCTGCCTGCCACACCTGTGCACAGCTTCACCATGATGCCATCTCTGGCAATGCTTGCAGATGCTATGTTCTGGGTGTGCCTCAGGAGTCAGGGGTCCCTGCCCTGCTTTGCAGGTGTGCTTCCAAAAAGACAGGTGGCAGGCAAACTCACTCTGTGACTTGTGGCTTCAAAGACCCAGCTGATCTCTTATGGCTTCCTCTCCTGCCTCCGCACTCCTGCCAGGCAAGAAAACTAGCCTGCAGGTCCTTTCTGCTAATCTCACACTAAAGAACACTTTCGGTCACAGAGGCACCTCCTTGCCTTGTCAGACAGAAGAAGATTCTGGTGGTCTCTGCCTGCCATGGTGGCAAGACTGTTCAACGAGGGGACAAAGAAAAGGAGCCAGACTGTGTTGGCAGGATTGGTGACCATAGAAGGACATGTGTGGCCTGAAAAAGTCACTGGTAATCACAATAAAATAAAAATTAAAAAAAAAAACAGTTGCAGAGAGGGGACAGGTGAAACAATGGTCCTGTCCACCCTTGCTGAGTGACCATGATAGGCTAATTACCTTCTCCGGGCTCAAGATCCTCTTTTACTATGGGGTTTCTTCCTCTTCCTCCTGCCTCCATAAGGATGAAGTGTGTTGTATGGTACTGAGGAGGGAGGCTCAGGAGGTCAACAGCTGTAGGCTAGCAGAGTGTCCTGGTTCCTTCTACTGTGCAGCAGAGAGATGGATGTCTGCTACAGAAGAGATGTCCCAGGAACCCAGTAGGTTCATCCCAGGCTTCCTGTCTTTTGCTTATTTACTGAGGGCACAGTATGTGCTAGACCCCAGGGCATCAGTGATCAATTGATATCCCTATCGTCTTAGTTTAGTGGTTCTCCATCCAAGGGATGCCTCAGGATCCCCCGGAGGGAGGTAGTAAATGTGTGCATGCCCAAACCCAACTCTGGGCCAACCAAATCTGTATCTGTCCTTTTTAAAGTCTCCCAGGCGGTTCAAATATACAATCAGGGGAGACAAAAAAAAAAAAAAAAAAAAAAAAAAAAAAAAAAAAAAAACAAGCAATTACAGTGTATTCTTGCCATTTGCTCTGCCTGAGAAAGTATACGGAGAGCCTTGGAAGGCTTGCTACGTCAGATGGTGTTAGCAGTGGTGGGAGAGAGGGTCAGTGAGAACGTTCTGGAAGAAATGACAGGTGATCCAGGATGGGATTATGGTGAGGTGGAAGAATGGAGGTTGTTCTGCTGGGTTGGTCAAGAGGAGGGATGATGTGAGGGGAGGCTGGAGAGGGAGGAAAGAGGAGGGCGACAGAAAAAGGGCTCCAGATCATAGAGGGCTTGTTTGCCTTATTAGGGAATTGCTCAGACCCTAAAGCAACAGTCTTATTACAGTATCGAAGCCCGGGAATGGCAGGTCAGTTTTCTTCAGACTACCAGGGGAACTCAGGCTGTTCATGTAGATAACAAAGGCCTCCTGACAGGAGAGGGTCAGGACCTCCCTGATGTTCCTTCAGGAACCTGAGCAGGATGGACCCTCTGCCCTGGGCTGCTAGGGGCTTCCAGTTTAATCTGATCTCTGCGGCGCATTAGTAAGGGGCTCCCTGGGCCAGCCGCGTTCTTGCTACTAATCGGCAGCTGAGGTGGGATCGATGGCCGCGTCATTGATCTGCCTCTTTTCAGCTCCTTAAAGAGCTTATTGACCAGGGAGCCGCAGGGGGCTGGGACATGCACTCTGCAGAAACGTGAATCTCTACCAACCCAATGAGGAAGGAAGGCAAGGAAGGAATTCGAGGGCAGGCGCAGCACTACGTAGGCCCTGCCCACCCCCCACCCCCCCACCCCCCAGAACTACAGGATGCTGATGGTGGTTTCGGAGCCCCAGATCATATCTTATCTCTTCCTCCCCTGTCCCACACTCCGGCCAGGCAATCATCCCCTTGTTGTGTTGCAATACCAGGAAGGAACCCAGGGTCTCACATATGTGAAAACATGGTGTATGTAACACGGGGATCCATGTCTGCCCTGCCCTCTGTGGTACAAAGAAGGCAAGAATCAGACTGGGAAGTTTGTATCTCTGGCTTTGTGTGTTTTGGACCTTTTACTCAGAGTACTGGAAATTTTTTTTAAAAACACACTTCCCCTAAATGTAAAGCTCAGAAACTTGCCCAAACCCCAGCCGTCTGTGTAACAAACAAACATCCGGGTCAAGAAACAGAGCCCTATATCCCCCCCCTTTACCCCCCTCCCCACGCACCCCGCCATCTCCCCTAGGGCTCTGTTCCAGCCACCGCAGACCAAATCTACTGCATGACTTCAAACCCCACAGATTAGCTGTGCCTTTGCTTTCAGTTAGTGTAAATGGGATTTTACAACAGACCCTCTTTTATGTCTGCCTTCTTTTGTAAGGCCTCATGCTTCAGCGATCCATCCACAATGTTGCGCGTCATCGTGGAGTGGCCGCTCTCATTGTTAGGTGGTACTCCATTGTGCGAGCACACTATCATTTATTTATCCGTTCCACTGCTGATGGACATTTGGGTCGTTTCCAGTTCGGGACCATTAAAGATAGTCTTTAAAATGCCTGTATTTTGAAAAATGAAAGAAACTTTTTAAACAACAATTTTAGATATATGTTTTTAAAAAGTACGTCCAGGAAGAAAATCATTGCATTCATTTGTTCATTCCATAATTTCATGTGTAGCAAGCACCTAGAGGATATTGGAGTGATTCTCTCCTACACTTAACTTTCCCAGGCTGGTTACAGGTCCTGAGCCACAGGTCCTCAGGAGCTGTGGGCGGTGGGTGGCTCTCCTAACTCCTTCCCATCTGTGGTAGCATGCACAGAATATAGGCATAAAAACAAAACAAAACTATAAAGGAGATTTAGCTTAGACTGGATCTCAGGTAGGAAGGTAGCACCAATGCAGAAAGATTTTTGCTGTCCACCCCTACCCCAGCCCCACCTCCAAGGATGGCAGAACACACTAATGCTGAGTAGGACTTGCCCAGGACAGCAGTGGCTGGGGAAACACATTGCATAAGCTCCGACAGCCCAAATAGCAGGACTGCTGAACTGTGTCCCCACCCCTGTCTCCTCCGTAGTGTAAATAATCAGAGATGGTTCAGTAGACAATGAACTTTCCAATTGTGTAAATTTCAGCACAGTGGCAGATAATCCGGTTGGTCATCTTCAAAAAGCTAGGGCAAAATTCACAGCAATATCTGAGCGTGAAACAAACTCAGGGTGCTCAGATGCCCCAGGCACAGCCACATTACACTCCAATTTCTTCTCGGATTCCCATTAATCTCTTAGTGCAGTTGGGGAACATTTTTTTTCACACTTCATTTATTTGTGTGTATATATGAGTAGATATGGGTGCCACAGAGTGCTTGTAAAAGAGGTCCAAGAACAATCGGCACGTCTCTCCTTCCAGCACGTGGCTGCTGAGGGTGGAACTCAGGTCTTCAGGATTGGTATCAGGAGCCTGCTGAGGCATCGTGCCAGCACCCTACGAACATAATTTTTAAAGCCAGATAAATTTCGGATTTAAATTCTATTTAATTATTAGTGTGCCCTTGGGAAAATTACCCAATCCCACTGAATTTAAATTTCAGTGATGACTGTGTTTATTTATTTTCATTATTAAGGTTTTGGGGGTTTTTCGTTTGTTTGGTTTTGGTTTTTTGTTTGTTTGTTTTGCTATAAATTTTACATTTCATTCCTTTATGGCCATCTTTAGTTTATTTTTACTGAGGTAATTTCTATTTTTTCCATCCAATGTGAGCACAGATTTTATTAGATTTTTAAGCACAGTCATAAGAGCAGCGTTAAAATACTGGCCTGCTAATTCCTCAGTGTGCACCATTTTAGAGTCAGCCACAATTCTTTCCTATGGGTCAAGTTTTCTTAATGCCTGCCTGTGTCTAGTCTATTGAGTTGCATGCTGGATACTATAAATTAATACGATGGAGTCTTTGAATTCACTGTTACGATATGGAACATTTTGTTTGTATAATTAACTCTACTAAACTTGAGAGTCAATACCTTTAGTCTTAGGTAGACAGTTTAGTGTATGTCCTATACATGTGTTGGTTCAGAGGGGAAATCAAACACCTGACAGAGTCTGCACAGAGAGCAAAGTTCCTTCCTCTGGTTCATCTGAGTCTAGAGTTCCTCTGTCACTTACTTAAAAAAAATTTTTTTAGTCATTTTTATTTGATGTCTATAAGGGTTTTGCTTGCATGCATGTCTGTATGACACATGCATGCCTAGTGCCCAGGGAGGCCCAGAGAAGGCATTGGATCCCCTAGAATTGGAGTTACAGGTGATTGTGAGCCACCATGTGGGTGCTGGGACCTAATTCACTCTTCTGCAAGAGAAGCCGGTGCTCTTAACCATTGAGCCATCCATCCAGCCCTTCTCCTTCATTTCCTAAGTACCTCATTCCCTGGTTGTTCAGAGCTACTCAGCGGGGATCAGGAGCAGAAACCCCTAGAATCCCTCTCATAAGAGTTGTGCAGATTCTGTAGAGCTCTTAGTAGCTGCGTAAAAGTCGCCTTTGCCTGGTGCCTGAGCTGGTGTCGTTCCTTTTCTCTGCCTGAACTCAGCCTTTCCAGAACAGGCAGGTTCTCGTATACAGCTCCAAACTAAGCTACCCCCGCCCTGAGTACTCTGTGTAATCAAAGTTGTTTCCCCTCCTTGTAAGACCTTAGAGGATGGGGCTTGCCCAAGGTCACATGGTCAATCGGCATCAAAGGAACAGGAGACCCTGTGGTTCCTGATGTCTTTGTACAAGTATCTGTGGGCACTGAGGTCGAGCAAGTTTCAACAGACCCAGGCAGGCTGGAGGAAGGGCTGTACCCCATCCATAGTCCTGTTCTAATGTCCTCATCTGTAGAAGGATCTTGGGAGTATTTACTGAGTATTATCTCCTGGGACTTAACCCTCACTCTGATGTGAAAGTCCTCAACACCAGAGGTTCCAAACACACTGTCAAATTGTGCCAAGGACCCCTGAGAATTCCTGTATTGATCATGAGTACAGCCAGGGAGGGGTGTGTTGTGTGGGCATTAGCATTGCTATCTAGGCTCCCAGCAAGCTCTGTTCCTGAGACCCAGCTTCCTAACTCACTACATGGACAAATCCCTTCCTGGCCAGCTCTACAAGACAACTTGATAGAGCATAGAGAATATTTCTAGAAATTGCTCTTGTCCGTAGGAGAGTGTGACCTCTACCTTTATGTCTTGGTCACTTAGAACAATACAAGACTCCTCAAAGGCCACAACATAGTGTCTCTGCATTTGGGGGAACCCACCATAAAACATGTTCAACAGCACAGGGTTGGCAGTTTGACCACACTGTCGCCAAATCTTTGACATTCTACTTTCTAGTGGGGTTTCTTGGGGCAAAGGATGTCACCTTGCTGAGCCTTAGTTTCCTTATCTGAAAACAGAGAATAATAGTGACAATAAGGGGAATAGTAAATGACTTATAAGGTTATTATGAATATTAAATGTGATTGTGTATGTTAAGTGTTTTGCCTAGTATCTGGCATATGGTAAGTGTTCAATAAATAATAGCTTCAATTAAAATTGGCAAATGTTACCTATGGGTACAACTCCACAGACAGGCTCTGAGCCGAATGCTGCTCCCCATGGGAAGATTCTTGTGCTCAGTGTCACCTAGGACCTGCCATGTGACCTGTGATCCCGGAAACACTCCAACTCTCATAGCTAAAACATGTGGATTAAACTAGAGCCTCTTGTCCCCATGACACTCAGCTGCCCCTGAACCGATCCCAAGCATCCTGGGCAAGGCAGGAGGTGTGACTAAGAAAAGAGTGCCTTTCATCTCAGCCCCAGGCAGGGACCTGCATGGACAGGAAGGTGGCCAGCCTGTGCTGAGTCCAAAAAATGCAGTTATGCTCTTGTGGGCTGTGGGAAGGCCCAGGGGAGGAATAGATTTCCATCCGGAAAGGTGAGAGAGCATAGCCAGGGGAACACGGAATTTACCACAGCAGGATGCGGTCCCCAGAGTGGAAGCTGGGATTTCAGCCATCAAACTGACTGAGTTGCCCCCAAACATACTGCCCCTCTCCATTCTCCTCCTCTCCATCCTGTTCTGATGGGAACTGGTTTCAGTTGCATCCTGGAGTGATCTCATTCCTGGGCCTGGCCCAGGAGAACATCTCCCTTCCTTACTCCGGCTCTCCTCCAGCTCTAGGCAGTCAGAGGGACGGTTGGCCCCGACTTTGCCCTCACTGCTCTATGACCCTGAACATATCACTCTGAACCTCACTGTCTACATTTATAAAGATACAAAATGGTCTTACTCTCACAAGAGTCAATAAAACTACATACAGGCAAATCCGTGAGCCAGGCCACTCACAGAGTCCCTAGCACACTTGCTGATAGGAGCCTAAAAATGTCACACCACTGCAGACCTTTGAGGCAAGCTCTGGCTAGATTGGGAGGCTGTGGCGGTTGAATGTGCGCATGAGTCACCTGGGATCTTGTTAGACCGCAGACGTAGATTTGACAGGCTTGGGGTCAGGCGGAGAGTTGGCATTTCTAACAAGGCTTCAAGTGTTACTGAAGCTGGCAGACCATGGATCACACCCACGGAATAGCAAGAAGCTACATGATAAGATTACCATTATGAGTGATGCCTCTTAGAGTTCAGGGTTCAGTAGATAACAGAGAAGAAAGGAATTCTATGTTCCATGGATACTGGTGCTATGTCTGCAGGACAGTAGACATAGGGTGTTATGAGATACACCTAACCTGGCTTTGGGGAGTCCTGAAGGACTTCCTGGGAAAGGTGACCTATGCAGGAAATTCACAGGCTAAGAGAAAACAGAGAAGAGTAAAAGATGAAGGATGAAGAAATGGTGGGTAGTCCTCTAAAGAGCAGCCTACAGGAGACCCTCAGTCAGTGCTGCCTGGGACTGAAGAGTTCGGATGGACAGAACTATGGAATATCCAGGGAGACAGGAGGCTGACGAGTCAGGAAGGAGTCAAATCCTGACAGGCTTAAGAAGGAGCTGTGCATCTCAGCTCAGCTGCCTTAGGAGTATAGCCATGACGTGGTATGAATGAGGGTTTGAACAGCTTCCTCTGGGATCTGTGAAGACGATTGATCTACAGGGCCTCCTCAGGCTGGCCCACCACGAACAGAGACAAGAGGGACATTCTGAACTTCCTTATCTCTAGTCCCTGCTGAATCTACCCTACTATCATGCTACTATAACATGTACACAGCTCAGAAGACATTACCGGGATGGCCAAACTCAGCATAAAAGCTGGATGTGCCACCCCATCCTGACTTAGCAGACAAGGTATCAGAACCTGAGCAGATGTCTTAGGAAGGCATAAAAGATACTCATTACAAAAGTAGACACCTGTTAGGTTGAAGAAAGGACAAAACTTGAAGTCCTCTACTTAGATCCCTACAGGGTGCCCACAGGCCTGGAACTAACTGAGCGGGGGCACTGGAGATGGACTCTGGGGTATAAGAACAGAAAGCAGGCTGAGAACGCTGCAGAAAAATCTCCAGCAACATTGAGTATACTTCAGAACATCTGCTCATGGGCTAGAGGGGTCCTCACAGGAGGAGCTAGGAACAGGACTTCCAGCTCAGTGGACATGGTTAGCTGTCCCTACGTATCAGTGCAGATCTGAAGGACACATGGCTATCAAGCTATGCAGAGAAGTTCTGGCAGAAGCAGACACATTGGGCTGCATGTCCACCTTGGACACATTGCTACATGGGCTTTGATCAAGCAGAGTGCCTCTCTGATCCTCGTTTTCCTAGTGGGCCTATTGGCCAAGGAGTGTGTCCATCTGCCTTGGAGACATCAGGTAGAAATCTGCCAGAAACATCAGGTAAAGGAATGCTGACATTCACACTGTGCCTTTGGCATCTCTGTGACAGGTGAGGAGATGCAGGTGGTGGCCATTCTGAATGTAGCTGTGAGACATGCTCCTCTTTTGATGGTCCAAAGGTAGATGGAACTCGGGTGTCTCAGGCACAGGTAGAAATGGCAAGGACCACCTAGGCTAGGACAGATAAAACTACACATTAGGGCAGAGTACAGTCTCCTGCAAACAAATGCTACAGACCTGCACCTAGCCTTGAACCATTGCCTGAAGGTAATCTGTGGTGACCTTCAAAATCTCCTTCCTAGAGTGCCCTAGCTCTGCAACCTCCCACCTGTCAGTTCCTAGGTGACTGTCCCCATTCCACCTTTCAATATCTGTCTCCCCTTTCCAGATGCCAGGCTCCCCATATGGTCCCTGGGACTTCATGGGAGCCACAGCAGAGGTTTATAAGCTGGAAGTCCAGGATGTGCCTAGCCTACAGCCTCTGCTTCTCCTTCCCTCAGCATCCTCCCCACACCTGTCAAGGAATGCTCGGCTGTGTTTCCTCCTCTCGTCTGCTAGATAATTAAGCGTCCTTGTCCTCAGTCCCCTTCCTAATCTATTCATTGTGAGTCATTAGTGGATAATTGGACAGAGCTGAAGAACCTTGACAGCTCCTAGCTGGACTAAGAGGCCCCACCCCATGGGCTTAGCAGGCCCCTGCCCGTTGCTTCATGCAGAGGTGTCTGCCCAAGTCGGTGCCCCATCTCTCTTCTCTTTCCCTCTCCTGTCTTTTGTAGACACTGTAGATAGCCATGTTTTTCCCACATCCATCCACTTGCACAAAGAGACTAAGCAATGTCCTTATGTATCCAGCCATATGCCCTGTTCCTATCCCTTCCCTTGGTTGATAATAGATGTTCAATGAATGTTTGTTCAGTGAATGAGTGGGTAATGGCATTTCACAGATAAATACATCATATTTCACCTAAAATCATTGTCTCCCTATTTTTCTTCTTTCTTTTGTTTTGTTTTCTCTCTGGTTTACTTGTTTTACTTTGATTTTTTACAGGGTCTCTCTGAATAGCCCTGGCCAGCATGGAATTCACTGTGTAGACCAGGCTGCTTTCAAACTCAGAGACCTGTTTACCCCCTGCATCCTAGGCATTGTAATTAAAGCCATGCACCACCACACTTGGCTTTCTCTCTTGATTTTTGAGGCAAGGGTTCACTTTGTAACCCAGGCTGACCTGAAACTCTCTGTTATAGGCTGGGTTGACCTCAATCCTAGGGTTCCCCTCTTGCCCTAGTCTACCAAGTATTATGATTACTGGAAACAATTCTCATAAATGTCTTCCTTCTCTTCCTCCTCTTCCATCCCTTCTACCCTCCACAGAACTTTATACATTCAAGGGCTCTACCACTGAGCTACAGCTCCAGATCTTTTGCCGAACAATTTCCAGCCAAGTTGCCTCCTAGCATCTATGATGAAGGAGTAGTGGAAAGATTCAGCAGCCAGCTTTGGAGCATGGCCCCAGGGTCCTGCAGAAGGAGGGGTCCTTATTGAGCTGCCAGAGACCCAGGGAGCTGCTCGGTAGCTAAGGTGGATGATTTGATTTTGTATACAGACAGGGTTCTGACACATCAGACTCGGTGTCTGACAGAAATGTATGAATGAAGACATGCATCACCATGTCTGAAGGTCCCTCTGGGTCTCACTCACCTCAGCCTCTCTGCCTTCTCCACCCTTCTCTGTCAGAGCAACCCTGGTGTCAATAGAAAGAAGCTATAGCCAAGGTTCAGTCAGACATACCAGGAGTAGATGGGATGTCTCCAGCCACAGCAACAGGCTTTCCTGGATGGAGTCCAAGCAACCCCTGCCATTCAATATTCCAGATTCCTACATTCAAATGGTGGGGCCTGGAGCCTGGGGATGCATGGATAACCTCCTAATACTCTACCCTGGGAGTCAGGACATTGAATGCTGGTCCTACCCTGTATAACATTGAATATAAAGTTGTTTGCTGTCTCAGCATTGGTCTTTCCAAATGCAAGATGGATTCTCTATTCTAGCTCTAAAAAATTAGTACCAATAAACCAAAAGCCAAGAAGACTGATCTTTAAAGTTGGTCACCTAGTGTCCTCTCCAGGGGGCACAATTGGATGCTCAGTTCTCCATTCAGGGCCCATTACTCTTAGCCTGCTCTGCTGCTCCAGATCTCTTTTTGTCATAATATTTCCCTGACTTCTTTGCTGAGAATGAATAACAGAGGCAGAGCTGCCTTTATAGACATTACACTACTGACATCAGTCTCGGCCAACAAATATGATAACTGTCATCATCTCCACTTTGTAGAAGAAGAAGAAACAAGCTCAGGAAAAGGATTGAGAACACCCACGGTTGCACACTAGTGTCAGACCCAGGCCTGCTGCCTCCTTCTATGACATAGAAGTCTGCCTCAAAGAAGAAAAGATTTATTCTCTCCTTGTCTTTGTCTCTGCACGAGGTCCCTGTCCATCCTCACAAGCAAAGAGCTTCATGGGTGTCCCTAATTAGCGCCTCAACCAGACCCTATGCAACAAGAGGGACATGTGTTGCTGGCTTTCTGGTGGTAGAAGTGACTCTTAATATGCTCTTCAGTCTTGAGCTTCCAGCTGAGACAGAAGATGAACCAACTGGTAGAGCTTTGTGGCTGGTGGCCTAGAACAGTAGGAAGTGAGCTAGCCACAGGGTAAGTATGTATGCACATAGCAAGTCCTGGGTCTCTCTCAGGCTTTGTGGGCCTGAATTTGTGTATATGTAATGCCAATTGATGAACGCCTAGAGATATTTGGGAAGGCAAGAGGATCTGGACCCATCACTGACAAAACTGTCCACCCAGAGCAGCTGGCCAGAGCCATCCTTGGCTAAACTACTGGCAAGAGCCATGATCTGAGTGAGGCTAAACTTCCCTTGCAAGGGTAAGCTTCTTTTGAGTGGCCTTGACATGGGGAAAGATTGTTCCAGAGTCTCAGGCCAGGTAGATGAGTTAGGAACACTGTGAGTGTTGCCATGAGGAACAGAGATGGCTAAGTCCCACATTAGAAGAAATAAGCACACTCTTACCTGGGGTCAGTCATAAGGGCTGTGATAAAGAATGTCCTCCAGTAAAGATTGTCAACCAATTGATTCATCAAGTCAGAAATTGTTTGAAAGTCCATGTGTTCCTTCCAAAGACCCGTCTCCTATGAAGCTTCCTCTTAGGGGGACCTTAAACCCTAATCACAAGCAGATTTGTCAAACTACACAGTTATGGGTGATACAGAGTAGGGATGGTGGGCAGAGCAAGCGATGCCAAATTCTCAAAGAGGAAGCCAGAAGGAACAGGACTACCCAGCTCCATTTGCTTCCCTCCACATGTCTTTGACATGGGAATTATGTCAAGAAAACTAGTCAAGCCTGTGATCCCAGCATTTAGGAGACAGAGACGAGACAGGAGCACAGAGAGTTCCAGGCCAGCTTAAGTTACATAGCAAGATCTGTAATAACAACTGAATGGAAAAAAAAGTCAAGAAAAGTGAGGTTCAAAAATGTGAGCAGGTGCCAGGCGGTGGTGGCACACACCTTTAATCCCAGCACTTGGGGGCAGAGGCAGGCAGATTTCTGAGTTTGAGGCCAGCCTGGTCTACAGAGTGAGTTCCAGGACAGCCAGAGCTACACAGAGAAACCCTGTCTCGAAAAACCAAAAAAAAAAAAAAAAAAAAAGTGAGCAGGCTTCCCAAGAGCACATGAATGAATACAGTGTCGTCTTTCTCCCTTGCACTAGCACCTGTGAGAATCCTAGATCCCACGCCAGGCACGTGGGTAGATGTATCCAAGCCTTGGAAGGTTTTTTTTTTTCCTTAAGTCTTCTCTAGTCTTGCCGATGCCTAACTCCACGGTAACTTTTGAGCAGCCTTCTTCCCAAAGCATAAATTAATTGCCATAGAAACGTAACTTTTCTCTACTCCTATTTAATTGGCATATGTTACATTTGATTAAATCTCCCACTTACAGCGGACACAAGCAGGTTTGAGAGCATGTACCATGAGCACGTGACACATTGGGCTAAGGAGAAAGAAACAACTGATGGCAGCCCAGCCTTCCAAGGACAAGGTGTTGCTGTGTCTCACAGAGAGAGAACAGAGAGATCAGTTAAGTGAAATAAGCTAAGAGAGTCTCTTTCGGGGCTGATTCAAATCCTAGCCTGTCTGACACCAACGTTCTGTCCTTTCCCTCATACGGGCAAACTCTACCTCAGCAGCAGCACTGACTTTATACTCTGGGGCAGGGCCCAAAGCATTATGAGGAGCGACACTCTTAAAATCCACTTTTTAAGTTGTTAGTAAGCAGTTTTTCCTAGCCTTTAGCTTTCTCTGTCTCCACTCATGGTCTTTCCCAAGAAAGTGGTGACCCTGAGTAGGGAGATTGGAGAGGCTGAACCTGTCACTTCTGGAAGGCTTTGAAACAGGGTGGGCCCTTCTGCCTATCCAGGATGTACCTCCCCTTTGAACCAGTCTATAGCTCAATGTCCCCTCAGCCATAGTGGGGTGGGGTGAGCAATGAATAGCTACCACACATCAGAGCCATGCAGACCAAGATAGCAGAGTGGGACATAGGAGAGACTTTCTACCTCCTCTTCCTCCTGACCTTCCTCCTCCTCCTCCCCTTCCTCCTCTTCCTCTTCATCATCTTCTGCCTGCTCTTCTTCCTCCTCATAATACTAATACTAATTCTAATACTAATACTACTAATACTAATAAATAATGCTCAAACATCCCCCACCTTCTTCCAAGAAACCTAACAGTCCCAGGACTGGACAGAATCATGAAAGGTTGAGTATACTAGTTCCCAAATTAATTAACATAAATCCTTCCTACTTTGGAGTACATTTGAGAGGCTTGGGAAATACCTGGTCAGCCATAGTTCAACAGGTATGTACAGGGGTGGAATATAGAACCCACCCCCATAGTTTGATGGAGGAATGGGCTCCTTGCAAACTTCTTTCCCCTAGACATCTTGCAAGATCTATCTTCTAGGGACCTCTCTTTGCAAGTCCTGATTTAGCTTACTGTTCTCATCTTACTGAGAAGAATTCTGCAGATCAAGGATCCAACACCAAAGGCCTCCCAGCATCAGAACTGGAAGGGTGTCCTAGAGGCCCTTATTTTACCATAGCCCCGCCCCTGCCTGCCCTCTCTAGCTAGAAGCCTCACGTGACTCCAGGCTGGGCAGAGAGAAGGACCACCTTGAACAGCAGGTAGGATGGGGGTCTTGGTCCCAGGAACCTCTGCAAAGGTTCAAGTCCCTAGAGTGAGGGGTCATGGAGGCAAAGTCTCATGCCAGCCCTAGATCTAATTGCAGATGCCTCTGGGCCTCTAAGATTTGTCACCTTACTCAAGAGTTGTTCATCCCAACATCTTCTCTCTGCCTGGCCCGAAGCTTAGGAAAGAGTCTGAGCCAGCTCCTATACCTCTTTCTAGCAGGGAACCAGTCCAGAAGCAGCCCCTTTCCAGGAAGGGAACTACAGTTTCTTCATCTCCCATCGGCATCCTAGGTAGAGTGTTGATTAAGGACAGGCTTAGGTCCTGCTCATGAGGGCTTCCAGCCAGTGGTGTCTCAGGTCCTGTCTGAATGCCTCCCTGAAAACTACATCTTGTGGTGGAGCGTAATGTGACCTCAACCAGTGCTGGGCAGGGATGCCGAGCTGTCACAGCCAGTACCAACTCACAGCATCCCATGCTCATCTCTGCCCATTAGGTCTGCTCCTGCCTCAGTAGCTGCATCAGCTCCAGTTTGACCACTGAGGCTCATTGGCTAGTATGTCCTGAGCTTCAGGCCTTACACTCACCACAGCTCACTTTCCAAGTCTTTAGGCCCCATCTCTCCCCTCTCTCTATTTATTGCCTCCTGGAGTTTTTTGCACACATTCTCATCCCTCCCTGTCTAACCTGCTCTTCATAAAGGTTCTGTTCATTGGCAGCTATTTAGCTATGGCTTGTTATGGTTTAAGGAAAGATGTACCTGAACTAGTAGGTATCCTAGTCACCCCTAATCCATAATGAGGAAAATCAGTGGCCTGCCTTCCATCCTGTCAATCAAGCTGCCAGCCAGCCCCACCTCAGCTCAGAATCCCCTCTTTTGTGATCCTAGATGTCCTGCCCCATGGGTCAAAACACTTGCCACATTATTGGAGTTGTGGATTCTCCTCTGCCTTCTTCACTTGGCCAGGGTCCCAAGGCACCGAGGCTAAGCTCTCTTCATTTCTATATCCCCAGCATACCCCACTTAGACTCACAAAGCCTGTGCCTGGTGGCCCTTGTGCCGTTGTCATCTGAATTTCTTGATCTAAGAAGAGAATGTATCTCTGTTCAAATAACCTTACAGACAGCTGGAGAGGGTAAAAATAAGTCTCCCCAAAGGGCAGAGAGAAGGCAAGATGTACAATCAGAAGTGCCTGGCAGGCCAAGAAGGGACAGCACCGGCTAGACAAGCCAGTCCGAGACTGAGACTCAATGTTCCCATTCACTTTGGCAACCCCTGGCTGCTTATCGTGCCAGGGAAGTTATTGACATTGAAATTGAAATTGAAATTGAGTTAGAAGAGGGGAGGGAGGCCTGCGGGAGCCATGCAAATCAGGGTGAGGGAAAGGGAGACATTCCTATTCTGGGAAGCCCTTTATTACCCGGTTCCCAGCTCCTGTTAATTCATAACCTGTTGCAAGAAGTTAGCCTTTCATCTTTCCTGACCCAGAGGCTCCTGGGCACAATCTGTCTCCTAGGCACAGCTCTGCTTCTGCATACCTACTATGCACCAGGCACTGTGCATCAGCATCAGTGTCAGCTCAACCTCTCCAAGGCTTCTAAAACAGGAACTCCTCCAGAAGCCCTGACAGGTGGGTGGCTAACCAATAACTGAATGACTTCAATGACAGGGAGATCACTACCTGAATAGCAGTCCATTTTGTGTGTTGGACAGCTCCATTGTTCCAAAGGTTCTTCCTGTTTAGGAATGTGCCTCTTCCATGGTTGCCATGGGTACTAGCCCTCCTCCTCTTCTAGGAACCTCCATGGCAGACACCTCAGCCTATAATCAAGGATGTCGGCTACCTTCTTAATTGTCGGGGGATGGTACTCAGCCATCCCCCTGAAGTAAAGGAGACCTCAACTGACCCTGTCTCTAAGGGGATAACCCAGCTGTCAATACTCTGTGTGTGCAAATGTTCCATCCCCTGTACATGTGTGCTCCCGCCTGTCAGTCTCTCGCTCTCATTTGTCACCTCTCTGTCACTCACATCATAAAATGGAGCCCAAGTGCAAGAGAATCGGCTGCGCTCAGGAGACAGGAAAGCATGTTGAGTAAGACTGACAGAAAGACAGGAAGTTGGGCAGGCTTTGCAGAGATGCAGGCAGCAGGCAGCTAACAAGCCTTATAGTCTTTCCCCAGGACAGACGCACAGACAGTTGTGAGAGATAGACAGACCCAGACAGTGAACAAACAGGTGACAGACAATCCTGTCACCTCTGCTCAAGAAGATAGCCTGGTAAAGACCTAGGCAACCCTCCTGGCTGCTGAACCCTGCATAACCAAGGGATTTCCAAGGAACGGCTGAGTATCAGGGACTGAAGGCATCCAGTCACTCTCAGCATGCCTCACTCCCCTTAGATGCTCGATGTGATCACAAGGTAGCTCCCCAGCTGTAGCCCTGTGAACTACCCACTACAAGCCAAGAAAGGACCAGAAAGGGAGTTTACACAGGCTTTCACAGATCCTTCCTTCAAGGGCTCGGACATGAGGAGACATCATTCGCTATCATCAGCCTATTTGTGAGAAAGGAATGGCAGAAAAGGGAACTGACTTATCCAAGACTCTGGAGCTTTATAAGAGGCAGAGATGTGATCTGAATCCTGATCCAGAGTTGACGTTCTTCTCTCCATCCCCAGCACTGTTTCCAGAGGACACCCAGACCTCATTTGGCTTCGTGAACTCAAATTCCCTGTGTTTCCTCAGGAGAATGAGATAGTCATGAGAAGACTACATGATTTATGTCCTTAAGGAAGTTCCCACAGGAGGAGGCAGTGAATCGGTCCAGAAATAGCAGATGATGTCAGTCAGGGCATTCCGCCCTCCCCCGGGCCCTTGGCACCATCCTCACAGGACCATCATCAGAATTGAGGTACCAACAATCACAGAGATTAGACGTGCCCTTTCCTGGCTTGGCCTGCTCAGACGTCATCCCTGAGGTTCAGGGAACACCTGTCTGTTTGAACAGCTCCCTCATCGCCATGTGCAGAGCCTCCCTTGCCAAGCCTGGGAACAGAGCCTTAGGAGGCAATGCTGTATTCCAGACACGTCGGGACCCTGTCCATCATCATCCTGGGCCCTGTGCTTCCTTAAGTGATCTGCTCTTGGTCTCCTGGCACATCACATCGCTCTTCCAAAACTGCTTCTTGTCTTCCCAGTGCCTAGTCTCCTTTTTCGTTTGGTTAATTACAGCCCCGCTTCTGGCACGTACTGAGTGCTGCACACTGGCGCCCTCAGGCCCATTGCCTGACCTTGATCTGGATTCTCTCTCCACGTAGGCTGCTTTATGTCTAGAAGAAAGGCAGCAGTAAGTGGAAGCCAGCTCCTTCAGGCTCATATAAGAAGGGATTCTGAACACCTCTGTCTCCATGTTCAGGGGTTTTCACTGAGTAGGCTATATGGAAAATAACACACACAAAAAAATGAACAAACATTACAAAGTAGGGCCTTAGGCCTTGTGAAGAGTTGGTTATTAGACATTTATCAGCACAACTCTGGATAAAGGGTTTGTATAACTGAGTTGGGCCATAGGACTCAGCACTTCAGTGTGACGGCAGGCAGGCTTTCTATCTCCCAGCCTATGAGGGACATGCAGACACAATGGCCTGCCCCCATGCTGCAGAGACAGAAACTAACGAAGGTTAGTGGGTCAAAAACAGGCCAAGGATTGGGCTTTGAGGCCAGGGACACTCCATGTGCTGAAAAAGACTTTTCACCCTTGCCGAGCTGCCTCCAGAGCAAATGGTAAAAGACTCAGAAATGGGAAAAACCAAGCTGGGGTGATGGCTCTATCAGTAAACACTTGTCATGCAAGCAGGAGGAACTGAGTTCAGATCCCCAGAACCCACATAAAAGGCAGGCACACAGGGGAGGAGGAGAGATGGTTCTAGAAGCTTGATGGCAGGACAAGCTGGTCAAATTGTCAAGCTCAGGGAGACACCAGATGATATCCATCTCACGTGCATACACATGCGCAAACGTGTACACCACAGAGAGAGAGAGAGAGAGAGAGAGAGAGACAGACAGAGAGACAGACAGAGAGACAGACAGACAGAGAGACAGACAGAAACACAGAGAGACAGAGACAGAGAGAGACACAGAGAGACAGACAGACAGACAGACAGAGTCAGACAGAAACACAGAGAGACACAGAGAGACAGACAGACAGAGACAGACAGAAACACAGAGAGACAGAGATAGAGAGACACAGAGAGACAGACAGACAGACAGACAGAGACAGAGAGAGACAGAGAGAGACAGAGATTAGAGCACTTGCCTAGAACCAGCCAGGATGTGCTAGGAAGGAATCCTCTTCCTCCATCCTCCAACAGTAGCAGGGTTTCTATGCCTATCCTCAGGGTTGTCTTTTGTAGGGACACTAGGAAGGCTCTTCTCTGCCCCTCCCTGTCAAAGTTGTTAGTATGTCCTGAGAGACAAAGGCAAAAAAAGAAAAAAGGGGGAGGGGGGAGGCTGTGACCCAAGTGGCACTGGGATGCTCTGAAGAGCTGCACACAGTTCTGCCCACAGTGATGTCCCAAATGCAGGGCCCAGCCCCTCCTGGGGAGTGGCAGCGGATGACCCACGGAGTGGATTAAGGAAGATAGACACCCAGACCTCCAGTTATGGTAAGATATGTCTGCATGACTTGTCAATGCATCTTGAGAGCACAGGACTGTTTAGGAACAATTTCTTTCAAAGACAAGCAGGCCACATGCATCCACACACTGACACCTCTTTGGGCAGTTGTGACTACCCCTCACTCCAATATGACTATGGGATACATCAGGCACATTCACAGATAGGCCCACATGTGTGTCTGGGCCAAACAGAAGCACTTAGAAAATATAAACAGTTATTCAGGAGAGTGATGTGCCGTGCACACTCATGGAGAAGCTTATGCTCGGGCCTTAGCTCCACTTAGCGCTCAGACTGAGGTTGCCATTCCCTCTCTCGTGCACCTCTGCCTCCAGACTCACCTCTGGTGCCAATCTCTACATAACAGCCACACTGTTTCCCAGGATTTCATTCTGATCTTTTCCCCTACCTCTCCTGTGGGGAAAGATCTTCAATAGCATCTCCTGCCTCCTTCGTTAAGAGCCCAGCCTAGCATGCAAACTTTGAAATGTGGTCCTTCTGCCTCCGCATCCACACTGTGCTGCCTGCCTCCTGTATCTCCAACAGGCAGACCCTCTGTAATACTCTGAAGGCCACAGCTTCAGGGGAGTGCTCAGATGCCCCAAGTAGGGATAGTATATCCTTGCCGTGTCTGTCCCCTCTGGAAGCTGTTGGCCATGTGCCTTTTTTCCGAGGAGGGTTGTGGTCATGCTTCACCTTGCCTGCTGCATGGTGAGCTTCCCACAGCTCACTTCCAATGTATCACAGGCTCAGGCTCACAGGAGGACCTTGGGAAGAACATCCAGATAGACTAGACCATTGTGCCTTTTCATAACCGCCCCACCCCCAGCCCCAGCTGGCCTTTCCACTTCCTTCCTATATGGATCTCCTTGCTTGCTGGACAAGGGTCTCTAGACACAGCTCCTCCATCCTGCCCCATCTCCCACCCCACCCCCACTGGAGCCAGGAGGATTTGAGAAGGCCTTTCCCACCCCATGGCCCGAGCACAACCTTCAGGATATGATTCTCCTGGTGGAGCATCCAGCTCTCCTGCGTTCGAGTATGTACTGGTCATCTGATACTTTGGTAGGACACTCAGTCACACCTGCTTCTAAAGCCAGAACACACACAGCTATGTTCAACAACCTTTGGCTCCACCCAGCATCAGGCTCCTCTCTCACGCTGAGGCTGCTCTTGGAATACCTTCAGGAATGGGGAGACCATTCCTTGACAGACTGGGTATCCCGTGTCAGGAAGAGCTCCACACCCTCGTAAGTCATCAGTTGATTCAGCTCAGCCCCCTGAGGCTACATCAGTCTCCTCTAGAAGAGACCTCCACCTATTTGAAAAAAAGGGATGAGCTCTGTTGATTCACGTAACAATTTTCCCTCGTAGAATGGATTCAGTTCACCTCCCCTTTAAGCATTTGTCCAGTTGCCACACAGCATTTAGAATCAGCCCTCCTGCTTTCTGGCCTTGTCTTCTGCACCTTCACAGAGCCCTTCTTAAGGTCCTCAGCCCTATCTGACCCCAGCCTCTGTCCTCGTCTTTTTCTTGTCCCTGCTATGTACTACCTAAGGGCTCCTACACCCACCAATACCAAGAGGTGTTTTTTATGGGGTGACAGATTTAGGAGCCTGGCTGCTCACTGTGTGCCACTCGCAAGCATTCTGAGAAGGGGGATATAACCTCTCTCTGGCCAAGGGAAGTGAGGATTAAATAAAGTGTCCAAGAGAAGGCCTGCCCCCGATGTTCACAGAACTCACCCCACCTGAGTCCCTCCCAGGAAGACTGGAGTTGTGCTGGAAACCCCAGGCATGCCAGCTCTCACCATATCCAAATAACACGAATTTATCCAGCATCTGCATAACCCTCTATCAAGGGCTCTGCTAAAAGCAAGATTCATAACGTCTAATGTGTTCCCTTCATCTGCTAATTTAATAATTCCGCTAAAAAATGAGCTCGTTTGGCCCACAATTTGCTTCCCAGAGGCCTAACGTCTCCTATTGCTCACGACTTCATTAGCTCTCAGGCACACACACATTCGCTGCCCTCCCCTTGTTTTGGGGAAAGCAGAGCTGGGGGTGATTGAGTATATGCTCCCTGCTCTGATGCCCTTCCCCCCACTCCATGGCAACTCTCATTTGGAAGATCTGGGCAGGCGCACTCTCTCCTCCCTTTTCTGAGAAGATAGGAGTATGCCCATTGCAGTACGGCCTCAAGTTCCAGAAGGACCAGTATGTTCAAGCTCCAGGTTCAGATGGGTGTGAAGATAGCTCCCACATGAGCTGTGTTCTCTGGCAAGTGAACACGATGAGGCACAGAAGTGAGTTCTGGGGACTAGAGATGCAGAACGTATGCTCCAGCCTTAACCAGCTGCCTTCTCGGGGTACCCAGGGTTGTGGAATTTCCGAGAACACAAACAATGTTCTCTCAGTTCTGAATACTGGGAAGTCTGTCAAGGTGCTGGTGGATTCTAAGTCTGGTTCTCTCTACTCCAACACTAAACCTCCGAATGTATCTTACCTGTGCTTACACAGTGGAAGGAACAACTGGGGAAAAAGGCTTCTCTATTATCCCCCAGCTCTTTGATAAGGTTACTAATCCCATTCATAGTAGCCCCATCCTCATGACCTAATTAGCTCCTAATAGTCCCAACTCTGATGCATAATCTGCACATGTATACGTAGCATGCAAGTGTGCATGCATTCACATTCACATGTGTGGAACCCATGTGCATTAGGACATGTGTGCATGTGAGTGCCTGTGTGTGTGCCTGTGCGTGTGTGTGTATGTGTGTGTGTGTGTGCACTTTTGCATGCACACATGGATGGCAGACGCTGACATGGATTGGCTTCCTCAGTAGTTCCCTGCTTTATCTTACTGAGGCAGGGTCTCTTCCTGAATCTGGAGCTGGTGTTGATTTGGTTAGTATGACTGGCCAGCTTGCCCTAGGAATTTCCTGTCTCCTCCACTGTACCGGTTAGCTTTTACTGTCAATTTAGTACAACCCAAAGTCTTCTGGGAATAAAGGAACTGCAACTGGACAATCACCTCCATCAAATTGGCCTGTGGGCATGTGGGGGGGTTGTCTTGACTGTTAATCGATATAGGAGGTATTGTGGGCAATACCATCCCTAGGCAAATGGGTCTGGGTTATACACGGAAGCTAGCTGAACAAGCCAAAGAGAGAAAGCCAGCAAGCAGCATTCCTTCAAGATTCCTTTTTTAAGTGTCTATCCTGACTTCCTTCATTGTAGAAGTGTAAGGCACAGAAACCCTGTCCTCCTCTAAGTTTTGCTAACGTTGCTTATTATAACAAACAAGAGAGCAAACTAGGACCATTAAACAAGTGCTAGGACTACAGGCAGCCCACCGCTGCAGCACGGCTTTCATGTGTGTTAGCAGACCTCTAAACTCAGTCTTTCCATTGACATAGCAGACACTTTATCCACTGAGCCTTCTTCCCAGGCCCTGGAACTCTTAATGCTGCCACACTGGGCTTGAGTGCCAACAGATGAATTTGGGTGGAGCCTTTCTCCCGAGCTATAACATACAACATGGTCAGGAATTTAAGCATTGCATTCCTGCACGTTTTGGTGTTTAGGAGAGGTGACAATTAGTCCCGTCTCCTAAAGCAGCAGCCACCTCTGAGCCAGGCTCCAACACTATCTCTGGTCTTAGCCTCACTAGCCTTGGGTAACAGTGTCTGGTGTCCCCTGGGAGACTGATGAATGGGCTTCAAGAAGTCAATGATTGGCATGAATTTGAATGTGTGATGTCTTGTGTATGCACATATGTTGTTATCAAATCCTCAGAGGGGTTTCCAGACTAGAAAAGATTCAAAGCCAATGCTGTGGAGCGGTGGTTAAGTACACTTTGCTGTGAGGAGCCAGAAATGGCTGTGTGGGAGCATGGTTTCCAAATTACTCAACTCTATGGCCATTGTGTTTCAATAAAACTTTATTTAAATGAGGCAAACCTTGGCTAATCCAGTGAAGTGGCTGGGAATTCTTGTTTTCAATAGGGAAACACTAGAAGTCTTTCAGGTTCTTCCCAGCTTGCTCATTCACTCATTCGCCTGATTATTACAGAAATGGATACCAAGACACTAAGTCCAACTGACAGAAAGAGAGCTAAGATGAACTGCAGCCTTCAAAAGATCCCGGGCCCCGTGGGAGAGACAAGAACAGGACACTGCCATTAGGTGTGATGGAGATTGTGAGAGAAGTTTCCACAGAGAGGCACAGGATAAAGGAGACCATGAAAGGACAGGAGAGGAGTCTGAAAGGATGGATAATCAATTGCAGAGTAGGAGATGCTACAGCCAAAGTCACAAGAAAGAGGGTGGGGCACCCAAGGGAGAGGAAACAAAGGATCCAGGCACATGCCTCATTTGGATAAACGTGGAGAAAGTGGTCAGAACCAGCCAATGGGGAGCAGCAGAAGAGCATAGAAAGGAAGATAGAGAGGAAACCAGAACGATCACAGGTCATTCTGAGGTCAATAGGTCCAGGAAAGGATTGGCCCTTCAACAAACAACTGCAGCCCTCTGTGAAGCTGTGTCCCGTGCAAATGTGCATGAGCCATCTCTCCCTGGTAGTGTTACTCTTGGTATTGACTCAGATTTTAATGCCTCAAGTCCCTTGATATTCCTGTCTTAAGGCCAATCTCACAAAGCCCAAATCGTCTGTCTGGTAATAAGGATTCCCACCCACTCCCAAAAAGTATACCCACATGAACATCCTCCCACCCACTGAATTAGGGATTGCAGAACAAGGTCAGTGTGATATCACTAGGCAGCTGCTAAAGTGCAATCAGAAAGTAGCACTTAAAATTTCAGGGGAGTTGTTGGTTCTCTTTGTGGATGAGTGCCATTTACAGAAGCTCCTAAACTTGGAGGAGCAAGAACACAGGTAGATGCAGGAGCCAGAAGCCACATGGATTGTCCTAGCCTGTGGCCACGTGTGCGCAGCCATTACTCTGAACCAGCAACCACCTAAGTGCAGCTTCAGATCACACTGCCTCCTCTCTCCTCCACCGGCCAATTTCCAGTGTGGGTCTAGGGTGCTAGAGCTTCATGCTGTTCCATGCTTTGGTGCCTCTCATCTATGTTCTGGCTCTACCAGAGAAGGGCTGGACCCCTTGTGCTCAGGAAAGCCTGGTATACAGTTGGCACCCTACTTATAGAGTGCCATGAGATCCGGCTGCTAGTTTTGAAAAGGAGCAGAAGCTTCAGGCTTGGTGCTCTGGAATACGAGTGAGTGAGGATCTGATGTGTCAGCCAGCCCCTACTGTCTCCGTTCCCTGAGGCTATGTCTTCATCTGCTCTCTCTTCAAGTATGTCCATCTCATTGTCTTTGAGTCACGTGGTACAATTGTACTTCCTGGTCCTCTTGCTTTTAGGGGTACTACATGACTAGCTCCAGCCAGTGACTTATGAGCCAAAGTAGACTTGTGGCTAATGGAGGCCAATGGGGTGTGAGCGAAATGTCACTTTCTGGCTGGTAGTGAGAGAGCTGTGAAGTTCTCCCCTGCCTAACACATCATCGGGCAGTGCTGGAGACAGAGACTGCTTCATCCTTCCACATGCGTGAGTGACAACACTGCCCCAGCAATCTACCAAGAGATGGGCTGTGAAATGAGAAATAGCCCTGCTTGCTCCATCCAGTCTTTGAGACTGAGAGCCGGGGCTTATCTGTCACCACGGCATAATACTGCCTTATCCTAACTTGTCACTTTCCTCTGATGGCTTTTCTTCCTTTCATGGCTTCCAACACACTATTTTCTCTCTAAGCAACTTGATGCTCTCTTCTTCATGGCAGTCTCCATGTCTTGAACACACATTCTTTATGCATCAGCAGGAAACAGAAAACAACAACAAAGAGACATGCCCCCCATGAATACACAGTCTGGTATATGCTGTGCTGATCTGGTGGTCTCTGCACAGGACCCCCCCCCCCCCGGCTCTATTTCAGTTCTCCTAATGCTCCCTCTACGGGCTTGTTCTTGAAGATGAAGATTTACAAGCTACAGCTCCTCTCCACAGGCCCCTAGCTATGTTCTAGTTTTGTTTCTGTTATGGTGACACAATATCCTGACAATGTTCAACACAGAAGAGAAAAAGGTTTATCTGTCTTACAATTATAAGTTAGAATATATCATTCTGGGGGAAACCAAGGAGGAAACTCAAGCGGCTTGTTGTATCACACCCACAGGTAAGAGAAGAGAGAAATGGAATACCTGTGCTACCTGCTTGCTGGCTTGCTTGCTTTTGGAAGCTAGCTTTCTCCTCTTATATGGTTTAGGAATCCCTGCCTAGGGAATGGTACCACCCACATTGACCTGGGTCTTTCTATATCAATTAACAATGAGGATAATACCTCACAAATATGCCTATAGCAAACTTCCTCTAGTAATACTCTCTAGTAATACTCTCACTAATACTCTCTTCCTAGGTGATCTAGATCATCTAGGTTGTGGGAAATTACAGTTAAATTAACCACCACATACTACTACGCTTCCAGCAGCCCCTGGGCCTCCTTTAGAGAATGATATTTTACTATGAGTGGTCCAAGGCTGAGGTCCACACCCAAATGAGCCCTGGAACTCTACTGCAATGCCCATCAATAGATCACTGAGTACCTCAACAGCTCTGGAAGTTATTGGTAAAATAAACTAAAACAAAGAGAATCATGACAGCATGCCCAGAGACACACAAAACATCAGAGTTACAGGGTCAGAATAAGAACATGATTCTTGTCCCTTCTGAAGACAGATGAGATTTGGTGAATCTTCAGCACCTTAAGAGAGTTGTAAAGGATGCTGCAAGAAGCCACAGGACAAAAAAACCATAAAGACAAGAGCAGCAAGCAGAGAAGGATGTGGGAAAGAGGGACAGTCATGCTCAAGGCATGGAACAGAGTTTCCATCCCTTATGAGAGTGAATGGAGGGAATGGTGCACCTGAGGCATTCACCGCTCTACCTAGGGAATCTCTGGTCCTCTGATCCACCCTTCTCCTCCTCCCCTGAAACAACCTTTCCAGGCCCCAAACAGTCTTGGAGCATCACCTGCAGGCCTCTGTGCCATGAGGTACATCCTCATCACCTCTCTTCAAAGATCTGTGGAAAAGAGACCTGTGGTAAGTTTCCCATTCCTGGAGAGTATACCTTAGACACTTAACTAATAGAAGGATTCTTCTTCCTCGTGGCTTTGAAGTTTGGGTTCATGATTAATTGGCCCATTGTGTTTCCACCTCTGAGAAGGGCAGCAAATCCTGGCAAGAGCACATGGCTTGCCTTATGGCCAGACAAACAAAAGAGAGGATGAGGCTAAAGTTCCATAATCCCACTTAAGGACACACTCACAATGACCTAAACATTTTCCACTAGGCTTCCCAGCTAGAGCCAATCCTTTAACACACTGGCTTTAGGAGACACTTATAATTCATAAAACAGTGAGTCCTCGATGCATTTAGATGCAGGGATAGAAGAGTGGAGGGGAGCCAAGAGGGCCATGTCTGGTACTCCAGCCTTTATAGCAAGTGTTACCCTTGTGATGGCCACACCCTGTCTTGGGTACCTCCTCCACCTGCTTCCTGGCTACATATTTCTCCCACTTGGTGCACCAAGTTAAAGTTATGTGACAAGGTGACCCTGACCCTCAGTTCAGAAGTAGGTGCAGAGACTGGAGACTAAGCAATTAACACACAGTCGGGAGTAAAGGTGCCCAGGGAAATTTTCTGCAGCCATGAGCCTGGCAGACAGGCAAGCACAGCAGGCAAAAGGTAGTGAGGGGGGTAGCATCCTGCATTCACTGCCGGCTTCCTCTTCTTTGGCAAAACGCCACTGAGGAGGGGGCAGCGAAGCAAAGGAAGGAGAGCTGCATGGGTCTGGGCGGGGAGGGGACCCGCTCAGGCATGGGGACAGACACACACTTAGGACAGGAACCAGCACTGACCACTCAGAGTGCACAGCAGCTGCCACATCACCATCCTTGGCTGTGTACTCCCCAGACAGGCAGTAAGACAAACTTAAGCATGGTCATGCATGCAGCAGCACACAACAGTGTATGCAACTATGTACATATGTGCATGCGCACATGTCCACTCCCATATCTTCCCAAGAGGAACTGCAGCCTGAAACCAAGCTTTCGGGGAAAGCTTCCATTTCTCTTCCTCCCCTCTGCAGAATATTGCTCTGAGCCTCACATAGAGATAGTGTGTGTGTGTGTGTGTGTGTGTGTACATTTGCATATGTACAGTGTGTGTGGAGGGCAGAGAACAACCTTGGTTGTTGTTCTTCAGGTGTTATCAACATTTCTTTTGAGGCAGGGTCTCTTTCTGACCCGGAACTTGTCAAGTGTGCCAGGCTGTGAACCCTAAGGATTCACCTGTCTTAGCCTCACCAGCACTGACTGGAATTGCAGATATGCACTATCACTTCTGTTAATTCTCTGCTTATCTGTTCATTCATTCATTCATTCATTCATTCATATTTCTGTTGGGGTTTGGGTTTTTATTTTAAAAAATATTCTTTGAGACTATCATAAATGCACTTAATGTATTTGGTCATATTTACTCTCCTCCACCTAACCCCCCTCCTGGCCCCACCCTTACCAGCCTCATGTGTTTGTTTGTTTTTTTTTTTTTTTAAATAACCCACTATGTCTAATCTGTGCTGCCCATATACTCATGGGTGTGAGGCCATCAATTAAAGTAGGGTTGATTTACCAGAGGCCATATCCTTAAAGAAAACTGATTCTCCCTCCCCTAAAAGCCATCAGTTGCCTACAGATCCTCAGACAGGGGCAGGGCTCATTAACCACTCTGTGATCTGAACGGTGATTGGTTTCATCTTGTGCACATCTTGTGCAGGCAACCATGGCCTTTGTGAACTCATGAGTACAGCAGTCCTCCCATGTCCATATTTCATGCCTGTGTCCCCTAACTTCTAGCTTTCAAAATCTTTCCACCCTTTCTTCTGCAATGGTCTCCGAGCCTTGGGAGAAGAGGAGTAATAGAGATACCCCATTTGTAACTAAACACTCCACAAGCAATTTGGCCAGTTTAGTGTCTGCATTAACTATGGCCCACTGCATGAAGAAACTGCTCAGGTGAGGTTTGAGAACCATGCTTATCTGTGGGTACAGAGATATAAATTTAGAGGTGCTTGACTTATTACATGAGTTCTGGGATTACTCAGGTTCACATGTCTGAACAGCAATCACATTACTAACTGAGTCATCTTCTAGCCCACTCTGAAGTCACTGACTGGTCATGAGGTTAAGTGTCCAGAGACACTCTGCAGCTCTTGGACTGAGAGACTTTGGGCAGCCATAATGACTCTGAGCCATTTGTCTCATCTGCCTAAGGTGGCATCCGTAAGAGAGTAAGAAGAGGCCATTGGCAGGACTTCAACGATGAAAACACTTTGTAGATTACAGGCTATACATACTTTAACAGAAACTACAGGCCTAGATCTGCTGGACCCCACTACAGGATAACAGACACCATACATGGTAGAAAACTGCCCAGCATCTGATGTTTGCTCTCAGCCAGCATGTGAGCACGTGGTCCAGCCCACTCACACACACAACCATACTAACAACACCAATACCAACACACACACACAAACATACACATATACTAATGCCTACATACATGTATACAGACCCATACAAACACACATACGAACACACATACTAACACATACTAACACACACACATACACACATGCACACAGATCCATACCAGCACACACACACTAAAACACACATCTACATATTAATACACGTATTATGTACATACCATGCTAAGACACACACATAATACTAACATGCACACACGTATGCACATGTACATACATGTATACTAACACACACTTACATACATGTACACAGACCCACATCAACACACACATACCCGTAGTAACACACATCTGTACACACACACACACACACACACACACAAATTGACAACCTGGGTAAGCTCTGAAAATCCCCAGACCTAGGCCCAACTCCTGAGATTCACAGTCAGTGGATCTGGAGTGGAGCTCAGAAGTCTGTGGCTTTCAAAAACCCCTCAGGCAATTCTAATGTGCTGCCAGAGCTGAGACCCACCCATCCAGTGGAGAAATTAGATATATACACCAAAAGACTAAATGGGGCACTTCACAATGGGTACACACGCAATGATAACAGCTAACACTGAATTACTCGATCTGTGTGTATGTGTCCACGTGCATGTGTGAGTGTGTGTGCCCACATGCATGCGCTCACACTCACGTGTACGTGCACACCCAGTGCTTTGCTAACCCCCACATTAGCATATCTGTTGTTCCCCAAAGCCCAGTAAGTCAGGGTCTATGATGCCTGTTTTTCAGATGAACAAACAATATTCCAGAGACCAAGTAACTTGCTCAAGGAAAGACTAAGGTGGCATTTTTGCTGAATTTGAGAAGAAAATTGAATTTTTCTCTGGAGAGGAAAGAATGGGAGGATGAAATGTTGGTTAGAATCTATGACCTAGGAATCTTTTAAAATCATGGAGGAGTAGGTGAGGGGAGCAGATAGCAGCTCTGCTGCCTGGGACACTGGCATCCCCAAGGGGGCTGGTAGGAGCTGAGGTCAGAGGCCTGCAGCATCTGAATGATGGAAAGAGAACATTTTGGGACAAAGAAAAGGTAGAAGTACTTTACACAGCAGGTAGCAATTATGTGCCCCTTGTTATTATCCCCAGAGGTGGCCAGATGGAAATAGAATGTCAAGATGGAGTCTGAGGAAGCTGACCCAGGAGTCTGGAGGGAGGAAGTGGAGACCTCATCCCTAACTTTTTTTGAGACCTGTGGAGTAAAGATCAGTCATCACCTGACATACTCAGACTCTACAAAGTGTGGCAGGAAAGGCTTTTAATGGGGCTCAGAGGCCGAATTCCCAGCATGGTTCTCAGTCAGCCTGGGCTCCATCACTGGAGAAGGAAGGACAGGGATAGCTGCATCCAAGCCGTGTTTCCAGCCAAGTGTACATCAGCCAGTATCTCAGAGGTTGTCCTGGAGGGGTAAGTATGGGAGTCCCCAGCTCCATGGCCTCCAACTCAGCAGCTCTGCTCTCCCTGCCTTACACACGGGCTGTCAGGGAAACTTCCTTTGACCCAGAGGCTCAGACAGCTCTGCTTCTAACTCCCACAACTGACCAAATGACAGGGAACCCCATAGGGCTCTACCCATAAGGACATCAGGCATAGGAGGTGAGGGCTGCACTGGGAGCTGAGACCAGGATATAGTCTGAGGAGGAGGCTGTGGAAGCCACAGACCTGCAGCTGTCAGAATTCTTCACTGCCAACTGCACCTCAGGCAGGGCATTACTGAAGAGGGGAGCTTAAAATGCCAAGAGGCATTTCTTCCATTGAGGAAGCAAACTCCTCACCCAACACACAGCAGCAGAGGAGTGCGCTTCCCACAGCCCTCCTTCAGGGGAGAAGAGGAGCTTCCTGGGAGCTTCTCTACTCTACTCCCTAATCTGAAGAAACTGAGGATGAACGCCTGCGATGCTTCCAGGTATGCTCGCTCTTCAGTGACTTCTTTAATGTTCCCAATGACTGAAGGAAATAAATTACTATTTTGTCGCTATTTTTCAGACAACTCCTTGAAGGACAAAAAGGGAAACTCAAGTATAGTCACATTTGTTAGTCAGAAGCTATGCACCTAAGTGGTCTGCCTCCAACTCCATCTTCTAGACCCCCCCAAGCTATAGCAATACAGGCATACAGGCTTTCTCTCTCTCTCTCTCTCTCTCTCTCTCTCTCTCTCTCTCTCTCTCACACACACACACACACACACACACACACACACACATACACACACACCAAGTTTTAAAGAATCTCTCACATCAAGTTTTAGAGGAGAACTTTAACAAATATACTAAAAGATAAAAAAGGTATTGCATTCATAAAATAGAAACAGGGTGTTACAAAAAGAGAAAGTTAGAGCACAATCAAGTCTCTAGAATTGGAAGCAAAATATGAACTAAAATCCATAACAAATATAAAATACTGTCAGAAGACATATGAAAAGTAGATCAAGATGATGAATGCAGAAAAATAGGGAAACAAAACAAAAATGGCTTAAATGATTTGGTAGAAGCAGGGCCTGGTAGAATGGTGGTAGAAGCACACACCTGTCCTGTCAGCACTTGAGAGGCTGAAGCAGGATGGCTGTGAGTTCAAGGCTAACCTGTTCTGTATAGTGAGTTCTGGGCTACATGGCAAGAGCCTCTATAGAAAAGAAGTTGCAAGCAATTATCTCAGTTATTGACTCTGTATTTCACTATCCTAACATTTTGCCATGTGACCTTGCAGCTCCTCCCATTTTCTGCCTTCAGATGTGTTTTGGATCAAGAAAAGGCAGAGGGTATACTGTGACTGAGGAGTACAGCTCATGCATGACCAGGCTTCTTCATTTGCTGTCCTGCCATCTCTGCAGCCAAGCACTGATCCAAGAGATCATCAATCACATTTTAAGTTATCATGTTTTAGATTGGTTTGTTATGCAACATAATTGCAAGTGTGGTTAACCCTTGCAAGTCTGGGAACTGGTCCTCATTTACCAGGGAAAACAGAAGAAAGGGGATTAAAGAAGAGGAGGAGCAGGAGCAGGAGGAGAAGGAGGAACAGGGGAAGCAGGAGCAGAGGGAACAGGGAGAGCAGGGAGAGATGGAGGAGCAGAAAGAGCAGAGGGAGCAGGGGGATGAGGGGTAGCTAGAGGAACAGAAGTAGGAGGAGCAGGGGGAGCAGGGGGAGCAGGAGGAGAACAAAGAACAGGAGAAGGAGGAGCAGTGGGAGTAGGAGGAGCTGAAGGAGCTGGAGGAGCTGGAGGAGGAGCAGGAGAAGGAACAGGAGGAACAGGAGGGCAGGGAGAGAAATAAGAGGAGCAGGAGGAGCAGGGGGAGTGGGTGGAGATGCCACCATGTAAATTTCCGAGCACTAAAAGAAAAGAGCTTCAAGTTAAAGAGCCCATGAAAATCTCAGAATAAGAAATATACCCAATAGCTCCAGTCTCAGATGTACTGATAAACACGTGGGCAGAGAGAAGATCCCGAAAACATCCAGAAAGTGGCAGGGGACAGGTTTCAGGAAAAAGAACGTGGATATAAGACTTTTAAGTGAAGTGGGGTCTCTTAACTTGGGAGGAGTTATTTTCATATAAAATTCCATACTCAGGCCCCCACACATGCACATACAAATTTGAAATAAATAAATAACTCTTTTTTTTTAAAAGTGTTGTTCTGAGAGCAGGGGTGGAAATAAGAAGAGTGGGGGAAGAGTATACTTTTTCTTTGTATCACAGTATGTATGTATGTATGTATGTATGTATGTATGTATGTATGATGGGTAGATGGCTGGGTGATGGATGGATGGATGGATGGATGGGTGGATGGATGGGGATGGATGGATGAATGAGTGGATGGATGGGTGATAGATGGATGGATGAATGGATGGATGGATGGACTGACAGATAGATGGATGGATGGATGGATGGATGGATGATGGATAGAGATGGATGGATGGATGGGAGATAGATGGATGTAGTTATTTCTCATTCATATTACATGATAAGATGGCTCTCCTGACTTTTATATTTACCCTATATGTAACCCATAGACTGTCTAGTCCCCTACAGGAGCAGAAAGGAGGATAGCAGGGAAAGTTGTTAGTAGCTTTAACCTAGAAAGACCAGTGAAATCACATTTCCCACCTGACATGAAAAGGAAGTCAAGAGCTGTAGGAGAAGAAGGGATAGTTAATGTGCACTGCATGTGTTTATCATTCTACAGAAAGGGATCTAGAAGAAAGAAAAATCCTAGTTAATTTCTGGCTTGTATGTGAGACAAGTTTCTACATTTATTGTGATGTTCTTTTGTCGGGAGCCATAATGGGACAAGCTAATAATGAGCAGATGATCATCCTGAAATGCTTGCCTCGGATTATTATATAATCTGCGATGAGTGTGCCCCATTAGCAAGGCTGTGGTGGACGTGATTTTAGGAAAGATTCCTGCTATTAATATGCTTTTCCCATTATTATTATTATTATTAAACATATGCAACTATCACTAAGCAATAGCACTCCCCTTTGTAGCAGATCTCTGCAGATCCACGAAGATGTACTGTCTTGTAGTGATACTATATAGACAAATAGATGACTTCTTAAGTCTTAATGATGATCCTATAAGAATTCCTAAAATTATATCAGTGAGTGTTAAGCTCTTCTATAACAGGACTGCTATTAAGTCCCTCAGGCATAGTTGAAACTGCAATGAGAACTCTGCCAGTCTCCTGAGTGTTAACAGTTAACTGCCCCAAGAGAGATAGTAACTAGACCTTCTCCTGCTTAGAGCACATTCCAAGAGGTCATATAACAATTAGCCTAGGTTACTAGAGGGAATCCACAATTTATTATAGGTACCAGGACAGAAGAGAAAATATTGTCTGGGTTTATCTATACAAAACTTCACTAATTTCTTAAGTTATTGTTTCAAACTTTCTGCGAACCTGTGAAGCTAGACAGGTGATGAATGTCTAATTAGATAATTACTCCTAATGGATATTCATGTAAACATTCTGTGCTGTAAACTTCTATTTCAATTTATGGCTTGAAATTTGGTGTGAACTTGTGATGAACCTTGTAACACGTGACCATGTACTCTGAAAGATGTATAAGTTCTGAGGACAAAGAGATGAGAGTTAGTTAGAATAGGCAGTTAGAATGGTGAGTTAGAATAGTTAGAATGGTCAGTTAGAATAGCGAGTTAGTTAGAGTGAGTGAGTGAGTGTGTGAGTGAGTCAGTTAGTTAGCTAGGAGCCCTTTGTCTTTTCCTTTTCTTCTACCCCTGCCTAGAATTTTTCTCCCTTAAAATTTTACTTTGTTAGAATCTCTTCTTCTTCCCCACTCAGGACCTTTCCACATTTCCCCTCAGATAGCTTTCATAGGATACTTTTTACACTTAATAAACTCTATAGCAACTTTTCTAAGGTGTCTTTTCTTCTTGCAAGTTAGAGCCCAGCAGTTCCTGCTGAGATAGAGCAAAGGCCAAGTTGCCTAATCCTCTGCTGTTAGGCTACAGGTGTTAATCACCCTAGCCTGCAGTCCCATTATCCTCAGAAGAAGTTTTTAGGATAGCACAAGGCTATTTACTTAACACCTTACTGGTCTTAGGGCCAGGATGCTGACTGCAGGTCAGCAACAGTAGCATAGGGGCTGCCTCGAGAAGAACCAGATGGTGGGAGAAGGAGAAGCAAGAACCAGCTGCGTTTCTCTCTCCCCCTCTAACCCCCAAGCCAGGGGTGAAGGGGTTGGCCCCTGGCACTCTTTATTTGACTAAAACCAACATAACATGTCTGTAAAATGACTATGGTCAGAAAGAGAGGGGGTAACATCAAAATCTTCACCTGCCACATCACAAAGTAGACAAATAACATCTAAAAATTGATAAATCAATAGCCAGTTCTGTATGCATATTAGTCAGAAATGGGAAAGCAAATGGGGAGAAAAACAGGCATCTGAAGTGTGCAGTCCTGGGCTGAGGAGATGGCCCTGTGGGTGAAGTGCTTGCCACACAGAGTGAGGACCTAAGTTTGGATTCCCAGAACTCACATCAAGTCAAACACAGCCAATGTTCCTATGACAAGGCAGGAAGCAGGGCAGGAGAACCCCTAGAAGTTTGCAGCTCAGCTAGCCCGGTGTTCACAGGCGCAAATGACAAGAAATTTGGCTCAAACAAAGTAGAAAGGCAAGGTGTCCTCTGACCGCCATACACACATGCACTCAAAAACATCACACAGACATATTCACACACAAAGACACAGACATACACACACATATCGCACACACAAACATGCACAGACACACACAGAGACATACACATATATACCACACACACACACACACACACACTTTCAAAGTGTTGTCCTGGGACTGGATAAATGTCAGTTTCCAACACCCGCATAGCAGTTCACAACTGTCTCCAGTTCCAAAGAAAGCAACGTATTCTGACCTCCACAGGCTCCTGCCTGCATGCATATATAAAGTGTATGCGTGTGTGTGTGTGTGTGTGTGTGTGTGTGTGTGTGTGTGTGTGTGCGCGCGCGCATACATATATAAAAATGTTTTAAACAGATTTTACAAAAAGCTTTTTAAAGTGTTGCCCTGAGAACAAAAGCAAAACTATGAAAGATAGAGAAATAGTGTGGGGTTTTTTTCTTCTTGTCATAAGATCTATGGAATTTAATCTTTTTCATTTTGCATATATCTTATTTGGACACTTTTTAAGACAAACAAATGTAATGATTTAAAAGGCCATCTACATCTGCTTATTGTTAAGAGATGTTCTGCTGTGATCTTCTAAAGGCTTTGAATTATTCCAAGATTCTAAGGAAAAAAGGTGTGAGCCGTGACTGAGGTTTATCTGCATACAGACCCTGGGTGAGTGAAGTCTAAATAAGTTTTCCACATGGCTCTAAGCAAAGGGGTCCTTGTGAAATCTTATGCTCCAAGCAGCAGCCTGGGCATTCAGAATGGGCAAAGCCTCCCAGGTCCCCAGTGACTCTACCCCTGAGTCTCCGATTTCTCTAGGGGCTCTGAGAAAGAACATGGCCAGTTCTGCCCCCACAGTTCCCTGGCAGGTGCTGTGGGCATCATTCCTAATGAGAAGTGACAAGCACAATTGCTGGGGGGACATCCAGCTTAGAGCACAAGCTGCCCAGTGTGGCTGGAGGGTTTCTCAAGCTGTCAAGGGGGCCCCTGGACACTCACATGCCACAGGCAATCTGCTCTTCAACTTTAGCTTTGCATTAGCATGGATGAAGGCCAACCTGGGGCCTGGGCAAAGGGGGAGTCCAAGGGAAAGGAAAGAAGGAGCCAGCAGTCAGAGAGAGCCCTTCACTGAGCCTGGACACAGACGTCTGTCTGGCACCCTCCACTGGGCCCTCCCTCACATGCAAGAGAGGAAGTTAAAACACCTAGATGCAAAGGATCTCACCCATGTAAGAGAGTCCATATTGGTTTCAAAGGTTTTCAAGGCCAAAGACAAAATCAAGACAGCCCTCCAGCCCATGGCTCCATCCCAAAAGTCCTATAGCTTTAAATCTGGAACATTCTTTTGAGTCTCTATCTGTAATGTTCTTCCTCCATCTCTTCAGGTAAGTGTTCTTGCTTCCTTTTGCCTCTGATTCTAGTTCCGCTGCCTTTTCTCAGTTGCTGAAATTGGAACATTTCTGAACAACAGAGACACCGATGTTGCTGCCTGATGACGAGACAAGTGAACTGAAAGAGATCTTGCATATACCTAAGAGTCCCTCGGCCACATCACTGGCCCCCTTTTGGCTTATCGTCTGTATGCTGTCTGTGGCAGGACAACAAGGCATTCATTGATGGCTTGTCCCTTAGCTGCTGGACAACTTCCCATCATGTGCCAGTATCTGAGTTCAGGGGTGAGGATAAAGGATGGGTCAGCAGAGCCTGAATGTCTTCAGAGGCTATGACTCAGTAGAATGGGAGACCTGGGTCCAAATAGAATGATGTTATTAGATGCTGGTGAGGCCTACACCAGTTTCTCTCTGTGTCTTGAAGCTCAGGTTTCCCTGTATTCAAAAGAAGGCATTGAGCCAGCTGTAATACTCCTGTGATGTATGTGCACCTGCTCCAGCATGTGAGTGCATATGCATATATGATGTCGGCTATCTCCCTCAACCAACCGTTCTCCACCTTTACTGGTCTCTCACCGAACCTGGAGCTCTGGAATACCAAGCTTTTCCCCCAAACCCATTTCCACAGCTTCTGAGATGAGGATATACCAAAAGAACAGCAGCCATACCTGAACCCACACAAGACCCTGAGCAATTTTTAGGCACTGTTCAGTCCCATAGATAGGAGTCCTTCAAGGACACAAGTTCAACAGACCCTCTTCAGCCATGTGGCTCACTGGGATCCTCTGCCCTGGGTAAATCCTTCCAGAAGTATGCTTAGAAGACAGCAGGATATGCACTCCTTGTGGAGCACCCAGCACTGGATGGATGATATAATCATAAATACACAAACTGCAATGAGATAAAATTATCATTATATGAAGTTAAATTATTAATTAGCACCTCCAAAAAAAGACTAGCACCACCTGGTCCTGGATCTTGGAAGCTGTGTTTCTGACAGCAACAGAAAGATCCAAATAACTTATCAGTGCTGTAAAGCTAGGTGTGGTTCTCTGTGACCATGGATCCCAACAGCCTAAGCACAGGGCTCCAACCAGGCAGCCTGCTCTACCTACCTTTGAACAATAGTAGTCTTCTTAGTTGTTTAGAATTGTGTGATTTCTACTTGGAAGACATGAATAAATGTCTACTTGACCAAGATATAGGATAAACAGGAAAATAATGATTTCATCAAAGTCCACATTGGGCAGCCAATGAGTCTCTTGGGGTTATTTACAGGAGCATGGGCAAACCACAGACATCTGCATCACCACAAAGCATATCCCAGCATGCTCATAAAAGCTGCAACCCTGCAGTTTCCAGCATGACAGTTCAAAAGATCAGAGAGTCTCCTGTCCCCAGCATTCCTTATGGTTTATGCACCTCTGAAGAGGAACTTTGTGAATCTTGTAAGTTTCAGATACTTCTTGAGACTTGTGAGTTGCCTACTTTCTACATATTAATGAGCCTGGCTTCAGGATAGAATATTTTAACCCAGAGGAAGTCACTGCATAACAAGAAAAAGAAGAGTAATTCCCATCACCCATTTCTATGACTAGAGAAACTAAGACTCAGCACAGGTAAAAGGGCTAGAGTGCAAATGATGGTTGGTTAGTCAAAGATGCGTAAGAGTGTTCTTGAGCTCCTATAGACCTAAAACAGAGGCATACATCAATATGCTAAGTATGTCTTCCTTGATAACGGGTAATATAAGAGCAATATAGATGCCAACGTAGCCAGGCACGGTCACTCGGCCACTCACTACCCTAGACTGGATGAAATCTTGTGCCCTATTCAGCTGCTGGCACTGTCCATCTTTATAAAACTAAAAGGGGGGAATTGTGCCCTTCCCCCAGCCTTGAGTGGCCTGAAAGTCCTTGTTTACCACAGTAGACCAAACAATAGGACCCAGGTGGTGTTACCCACCTTGGCTGCAGTACTGCCTGCTACAGGAACTGAGAATAGGCTGCCTGCTAAACTTGCCTTGAGACACTTCCAGCTGTGACTAGGATGGGTTCACCTCACCCACTCTGGCTTAAGCAAGAAGGGGTTCGGTGGTGGGAGTGGGGCTTTCCCTTTTAATTGAGAGCTGAACATTAAACTTTGAGCCTTGATCAGAATACTTGTCTTGGCTACATCTTTTCATTCCCAGCCGCCCTTTCAGGTAAACCCAGTTGATCTGTGGCCACAGGAGGCCACACTAGAGGATCTGCATCAGAGCACACTGAGAAGTTTGTATACTGAGCTGGGAGAGGGGCAGGTCCCCAAACTGTGCCTGAATGCCTGAGAACTAAAATCAGTTAATATGTAACTGGAACCTCAGTTCTGTGCCATGTGCAGCCTTCTTGCCAGATACCAGAGTTTCTTGTCAGAAATGCAGAGGAAAAGAGTTATCATTACCTACTGCAGAAGAGAACATGTGTGGCAGGCTAGAGCAGTGAGCCTGATGTTTGTATTTTGTCTAACTCCATCTCTGAAAAAGGTCGGATAGCCTTTATTGTCACCATTGCATACACTGTTATTCCTGTCACCACTGCCCATGAGCCCCCGCCCCATGCCATGTGGCTCAAGGAGAAAAGTAGGAAGCTTTTGAGGGCATCTTCCTTACCTAGGCATCCATCCTTACTACAGGATGTAAGTGAAACAATAACCCAAGAAACACTCCAGTTAAGATGGAGCTGACTCCCTGCCTCTTTTGAAATCTCCTGTAGCTGCTCTGAAGAGCAAGTCGTCACTCGTTCAAACACCTGCTAACAACTGCCTCAGTGCCTCAAGATTCTGAGAAAAGTACAGCCTAAAATCCTTCCTTAAGATCTCACAGAGGGGCTAAAGCAGTAACCCAGCTGTGACTCGTCTTGCAGAGGACCTGAGCTCAGTCCCCAGCAACCATATTGGTGGCCCATAACCACCTATAACTCCAAGGGATCTAACTCCTCTAGTTTCTGAAAGTACCTGTGTTAGTTCTTTTAAGAAGTCCAACTGCAGCTCAGAACAGACCACTCCGGACCACATGGTTCCAAGGGGGAGGTTTATTCAGGGGAAAGGGCAAAGGTGGGGAGAGGAAGGTGGAAGAGATAGAGAAAAGAGAAGTAGAGGCCGGCCATGACCACGTGGAGAGAGAGGAAGGTGGGGGAGGGGACAAAGAGGCAAGAGGGTAAGAGAGAGAGTAAGAGAGTAAGAGAATAAGAGGAAGAGGAGGGGGCAAGCAGCCCCTTTTATAGTGGATCGGCCTACCTGGCAGTTGCCAGGTAACTGTGGGGAGGAGCATACCTGGCTGTTGCCAGGTAACTGGGAAGGTGGAGTTTAGACAGAATACTAACATTCCTCCCTTTTTGGTTTAATTAAAAAAGAAAAATTAGAAAGAGGTGACGGTGAAGCAGGAATAGGGACGTTGTGATATCTGGCTACTTCCTGCTGGCATTGGGGGCGACGTGTCTCTAGAGGGAACATAGAAGAATGGGTATGGGGGTGTTTGTCCGGTCGTAGGAGAGTTGGCTGTTTCCTGCTGTCCAGGGTCTATGGAGCCATCTGAGGACAGGTCAGAAGGAGCAGGTCCAGTAGAAGCAGCTGTGTATGTGCCAGGAGATGGAGCATCTAGAGGTTGCTTCTCTGGAGTTGTTCTGGATGTGCCTGGACTTGACAAGATGTAAGGAATAAGATTAAGTACATTTGGGGGAAAGAAAATTTTTCGAAGATGTACATCTGAAACCCAGGGGGATCCCACCCTTTGGAATAGGTAAGTGGGAACTTTAGGCAGATATACTTATCCAGATGGCATCTATTTGGTCCGTGAAAGGTAGATCTGAGTGGGTTTCCTGTAGCTTATAAGTTTACAAAAAAGATAACAGCATGAGTTAATAACATAAGCAGTCTTTAAGATGAACCTTTGTTGGATTGTATAGTGGCATGTTTTATTAGAGGTAGGCGAGTTTATAGGAACTCAGATCTTAGGACAGTGGCATAGCAAGAAGAGGAAATAAGAAGCATTTAATTGATGGCAACTGAGTTTAGTTAATGAGGTAACAGATAATATCTGTGAAAGCTTAGCTGTCAATGTAGTCAGAAGTCTGAAAGAGCAAACAATAATCTACCAGTTATATATTATTTTTAAAAATGACAGAGTCCACTAGCCAACAGTTCCCATGGTCTCCATAGTCTCTTGGGCGAAGTCAGTTTGGCTTCCAAGCACAGAAGACGCAGGGCTTTTTCTCTGTGGAATGGATACGCGTGACATGAGAAATGACTTACCTTGGTTTAGCCAAGTCATTTGACTCACAGCATCCAGTTTAGCCCACTGCATTTGTTAGTGACCATATCATCGCATGTAATCCAGGCTGTATCTTCTAGGTGTCCAAGTCTTCTGAAACCATCTTGGGTCAACTGTGACAGGCTTTGGGAGTTCTGTCGGCCATAAACTTAAATATAGTATTATCAGACTTTTGACAAGATTGAGAGCCATAAGGTTTGGTTGTAACTGAATAGAATTTAATAGCAGTAGTAAAAATCTATTAAGACAGGATAGGAAAGAGTTTTAAGTAGCTTTGGCGGGTTCTGTAGGTAGAGAAAAGCACATTTTAGTATTAGCAGGAAAACATTTGGCTAGGAACAGAATAAGAAAGCTGGCAATAGTGGCATACGATCAAATGGCTGGCAGGTTGGGGCTATGGGCCCGCAGCTGAGGGCATAGTTGTTGCAGGTCGGTCCGCTGTGGCGGTAGGGCGGGACTTCCTGTTAGCAGCCAGAAGTCACTGCCCAGTGCCTTTGGCGGCTAGGGTCTGCATGGGGGAAACAAGTCCCAGAGAGGGTCCCTGGCAGAATGTAAGAAGTAGACCCAGAGCAGAGCTAAGGACCAGAGGGGAAGGGAGCAAGCAGGGTCCCAGACGCGCTGCTTTTCAGGCAAACCGGCTGAGCCAAATGGTCACAGCCAGCCACAAATAAAGAAGGCAAAATGGGGAAGAGGCCTGCATCAGCAGGCGGCGGACTGACCCTTGGGGGAGACACACTAGGGACTAGAGCTTGGAGCCAGTGCTCCTGAGAGAGAGAACAGTCTGTCCAGGCCCGGCCTGGGGTACTCAGCTGCGAGAAAGAAACTGTCTCAAGAGGAGAGGGGATGTGTCTCACCCAAGAGGAGTTCTAGAAGGAGGGTCAGGGAAGAAAAGGGTTAGCTCTGAGCTCAGGAAATCTTTCATGGGACCATGTGGATGGTTACTCTGATCAGTGGCGGATGGCTAAAAAAAACTGAGGTGGGGAACAGGCAGAACACATGGAGAGATTAGAGCGAAAGTAGATGAATGATTGGATATAGGGAACTTTTCCATTTACCAGACTGCTGTATGTATGAATGAAGACCCTTTTAAATGACTGGGCCTAGTGTGCCATTAGGTGGCCATTTTAAACCATTATCTACCCGAATCCAAACTTTATTGCAGTGATGAATCGATTTGGAAGGCCTCAAAGCAGGCGTTAATTTTAGAGATCTGAGGTTTTTAAGGAGACAACCCAGTGGGGTGTCTGAGGGTGCGGCCGAAGACAATGTAACGCCTATTGGGTGACAGGGAGGGCTTACCAAGTTAACGTATCGGTGTCCCGATAGATAGACGGCAAGAAATCAGGCAACTGCCTAGATAATCAGGTCGTCACGAGATTATCTAGGGGCCCCGGTGAATTCCCGGAATTCGCCGAAAGCAGTTTTACCTGGTACCAGGATTTTCGGCAGCTGCAAGAGCTCAGAGCGGGGAGGGAGACTGTAAACTGCTTTCGAGGGGGAGGGGGTCACCCATCGGCCAATGTCCTAAGTAGTAGTTCAGCTAGGAGGCTAGTCATAGGGACTAGGGCAGACAAATGCCAACACCTCTCAGCCCAGGGAAGGCTGGCCAGGCCTTATCTGGGCATCTAGGGTCCCTCCCGCCAATTGGAATCTTCTTACCAATTAATATGCCGGTATGTGTTTGCAGGCTTATGCAGTCTGGGATCAGGAAAGTGGAACCGCAAGGTCTGTGTGGGCCTGTCTGGCTGCCTAACCCACATGGCAGAGCACCACGTGGTGGGCCACAGGCGTAGTTAGTCTGCAGCAGCGGTGGAAATTAACGCAGTCGGTGACGGCAGATAGCAGCGATGGAGTCCACGTGGCGTAGAGGCGGTGGCAGCGGCGCGTGGCAGGTCCAGCAGGCGCGAGGCGGTGGCGGTGGCCCAAGCCACGCAGCGTCGGTCCTGCCTGGCCACAGCAGCTAGCGGCTGTGGCAGCTGGCAGCACAATGGATCTGGTGGTCAAATCAGACGCATGGGCAAAGGCCAGGGCAGCTGGACCTAGGAGGGGCTTTAGTGGGTTTGAAAGCCAGGAGCAACCAGGAAGGAAAGAGTAAACAAGACCCCATGAATTATTCATCAGGGCAGCTGCTGATGCAGCCTAGGGGTAATGGGTGGTGTGACAGTGTGACAAGTCTGATGTCACCATTCAAGCCTGGTGTTTCCAGTGTGGCCTCGGAGAGAATGATGGTGGCCAAAAGGTGGAACTTCTGGAGTGCACACCCCAGATTGATGTTACACAGAGAAAGCTGAGCTGGGTTCACAAACATCAAAGTAGTGTGCTTCAAGAATTTCACATAGTCACATCGAGCCTCAGGGGCTCTCATTCAGAAAAAAACCAGCAATGGGTCCACTAAGCCTCTATGCTCCAAATGGCGAGATAACTGTGTCACTTCAACCTAAATACCCAAATCCCAGCATGTCTTGAGCACAGTCCTGGCCACAGGTTAATGGCAGAGTCGTCTTTGTCCCCTGGGTTATCTATCTCTCTTGGCTTCCACTGTTTCCTCTGTCTTTCTTTACAACTATACTGCACAGATCTCCCAAGAGTGGAAACACTATGAGCTCTTCTATGTCTATCAGGGCAAGCCAATCGGGCTGCAAGTCCTGCACTGTGCTGTGCCATGGTTGCAGGTCCTCCACTGTGCCATGGCCCCTACTATGTGCCCAGCGTCAAGCTATGTGCAGAAGCAGCCAGTAGAGACCTACACTCCTCCACTGATTACTGTGTGACATTGGCTCAGCCTCCTTTCTGTCTCTGAGACTTGGGAAGCTAGAGGAGAAGGTGCAGTGGATTCCTCTGAACCCTGTGACAAAAGAGAGAGGGGATGGATGAAGGTTCTTCCCTCTAGGCAGGACTCCTGTGTCTCAAGGTGTGAAGGTGGGAATTTTCTGGAATCCAGAGTAGGGGGCCAGGCCTTCATTCTTAAAGGTCCAGCTCTTGAGTTTCTTTCTAAGAGTGAACGTGCTCTAACAATGGTGGAGAACAGTAGCCATCAATGGTGGGCACTCCCCAGTGAGACACCTACTGGCGGCAATGCTGGGAGCCTTTTGCAAAGCAGGATGGTTATGAATTCCAGTGTGAGCAATGCAGCAGCCACAGAGACTCAGAGAAACTGCGTGCCTGGTCCAAGGCCACACAGCCAGCAACAAACAGAACCCAGTCTGGAATCCCAGACCAGACCTGCCTTCTCCATCCTCAGTCCTGTAGCAGGACCATCCACCTGTCACTGATCCATGCCAGGCCAGAGTCCTCCAGCCTGCTCAACACAGATCCCAGAGGCAGGAAGGTTACACAAGGTCTCTTATTCACATAACAATTTCTCAGCTCCACATATCTATGTGGCCACCATGGGCCTGATCTCTAAGAGCTGCCGCTCAGTACACCGAAGTTCAGAACAGATCAAAGTAGGAAGGAGAAGCCTGGGCAAGGAGAAGGTTCTAGAAATGGGGACTTGGGAGGGGGGAAAAGGAGTCCATTCTTAGCAGAAGCCTGGAGCAGCTGCATAAGTGGCTCTGTAATGAATAAGTGATGGCAGCCACCACCAATGTTTCCACAGGGCTGCCCAGCTAGGGCAGAAAGGGCACTAAGTGGGGCGGTTTATCAGAGATCCAGAACCTTCAGGGCTCACTCATATATAGCACTTATGCATTCTTAATGGGTCTTGGGGTGGCAGCTGACCTGAAGGGCACAGGGTGTGCCCAGAGCTGGAAGGCAGAGGTGCTGGGTTCCTAGCAGTGCTGATTCTGGGAGGAGGGGATCCTGAGCTTAGATGTCATGGCACCCCTACCCAGGCATGGCGAGACTGGGTCAGAAGCAGCCTGGGCCCTGAAATTCTCTTTTATCCTCTTAGCTTCGCTTTTAGTTCCCAAGACCTTGTTTTACCTCCTGGAATTAAGAAAGCCACGATCAGTTGGCTGCTTAGCCTCAGGAGCTGACAAGTGTGCCCCAGAAACAGAAGAAGAGACCAAAGCTACAAGCCCCTCGTGAACCAACTGCATCCTCCAGCGGGGGAGAGCACTGAGAAGACACCTGAGGTGGGTTTTGTTTTGTTTTGTTTTGTTTTGAAAGTACCTGTAACCTGCTCCCCCACCCACAGCAACCTATCAACGCGCAAAGTTCTGCAGACCAGAAAGGAAGCCTCTGCTTTCAGAAGCAGGAAAGGACTCCAGGCCCTGGGGACCTAGAGCACACTAGGCTTGTGTGTGGCTATCCAGTTTTGTGACTTTCAGGTGGCCCTGTACTCTAACATTCCTGAATTGACTACTTTTTCTGTTGCTGGTACAAAACACCTAACAAAAGCAGCTTCAGGAAGGAAGGTGGTGTCTGGGCCCACCTGTGGACTAGTCAGTCCTCCCTAGGTGGGGAGGCACTGAGGGGAAGAATGGCTGGGTTACATTGTATCTGCTCTAAGGATGCAGAGAGGTGAAGGCTAGCACTGAGCTTGCCCCTCCCTTTATTTGGTCCAAGCCCCCAGTTCCTGGAGTGGTGCCGCCCACATTTAGGGAGGGTCCTCCCGCCTCAGACTTTTTTTTTTTTTTTTTTGAAACTCCCTGATAGACACACCCAGAGGTGTGCTTCAGTGCTTAGAGAGTCATTCCACATCAGTTGTCAGTAGAGAGAAACTAGTTTAGGGCCCAGCTACCATCAGGGATCAAACACGAGTTGTCTGCATGGCTGTCTTCAAGGTACAAAACCCCAAAACACCTGATCCCAGACTAGCTGAGAGTCACCAACTCCCATAAGAGACAGAAAGGGGACTTTGTTAGGCCCCCCATGCCCTACCTTAAACAGAGATTCATGGTGTCTGTGCTCCTGCAGTGTTTGAGTCCAGAGCTGGAAAAAAAAAAAATGGAGGGTCCTTAAGAAAACGAAAGACAGAATTTATCATGTGTTTCAGAGGATCCTGGGTACGCACAAGAAGAAACTGAAAACAGGAACCCCAATCGTCATTTGTGCAGCCAGAGTGACACATTATGACTCCAGAAGTCAAGTATGGAAGCCATTCAGGGGTCCACTGATGGCTGAGGAATAACAAATTATAGAAGGGATTGATGTTCAGGGGTGTATTCTTGCCTTTAGAAGGGAAGGAAATTCTGATGCATCAAATGAGCAAGAAACTTTAAGACCTTATGCTAAGTAAAACAAAGCCAGCCCATAAGGCCAACGCTCCCTGATTACAGCCATGTAGGGTACTTAGAGTGACCAGGAACATAGTAACAGGAAGCAGACCCGAGGAGGTCGTAGTCTGTAGGGACAGGGATTTGAGGAGATATTATTGAATATAGAGTTCCCAATATTTATATTCTCCCTCTTCCCCTCCTCCCTCTCTCATTTTGTTGCTGTTCTGTCTTATTTTTATTTTGTTTTGAGATTGCATCTCCCTGTGTAGCCCAGGCTGGCCCCAAACTCATGATCCTCTTGCCTCAACCTCCTGAGTGTTGTGATTGTAGCACAATGATTGGCTTACACAACTTTAAGGTCGTAGTGTACAATAAAATTTCCTATTTTAACCATTTTAAATGTTAGCTTTAGTAGTGTTAAATATAGTCACGTAGCCACACAAACTATCTCAGAAACTTTTTAATTTTACAAAACTGCTACTCTCGCTTAAATGTGGTGGTGCATACCTGGGAGACTGAAGCAGAAAGATTGAGAGTTCAGGGCTGTGTATTGAGCCATTGTCAATAATAGTAGTAATAATAATAGTAATAGCAATAATGCCTATTGACAGGAGCTCAGAGGAGTCTGCCTAAACTTGCAAATCATATGCATTCTTTAAGATTAAGAGAAAGGCTAGAAAGATTGCTCAGCGGTTAAAAGAATTTGCTGCTGTTTCACAGGACCCAAATTTGGTTCCCAGTACCCACATCAGGCAGCTCATAGCTGCCTCTAGCTGACTCCCCTCTTCTAAGCTCATTAGATACATGCCCTCACAGGCACAGGCCCTCCACCCACTTGCACAATTAAAAATACAAATTAGCTAATTAAAATAACAAGAAGAAAATAAAAGACACGAAAGAGATCAGCTATTTATAGCGTACTGTTGTGCCTGCTAGTTTTATGTCAACTTGACACAAGCCAGAGTTCTCTGAAAGGAGGGAACCTCAATTAAGAAAATGTCTTTGTAAGATCTGGTTGTTGGACATTAGTGATTAATGGGGAAGGGCCCAGTCCATTGTGGGTGGTGCCATCCCCATGCTGGTAGTCCTGGGTTCTATAAGAAAGCAGGCTGAGCAAACCATGGAGCGCAAGCCAGTAAGCAGTACCCCTGTATGGCCTCAGCATCAGCTTCTGCCTCCTGGATCTAGCCCTGCTTGAGCTCCTGTCTTGACTTCCATCAGTAATGGACTACAACGTAGAAATATAAGCCACACAAACCCTTTCCTCCCCCAGCTTGCTTTTGGTCATGGTGTTTCTTCATAGCAATAGTTACTAAGTAGGACAGAAATTGGTACCAGAATTGTGGAAAATTTCTGTGACAGATCTCACCATGTTGTTTTGGGGACGATTGAGATGACTTTATAACCTTGGGCTAGAGAAGCCATTGAGTGTTCAAACCTTGGAAGATAAGAATGTTAGAGAAACGCAGACAATGGAGGCCTGGCTTGTGAAATTCCAGAACGAACTCAGAGTCACTTAAAGACTCTGTTGGGGCTGTTGTATGTTTGAGTTAAGGGCCTGTGGTTCTGGTTAGCTGGGGCTGAGGAATTGGTTGTGATTAACAAGAGACTTAGAACCACTAGAGTAAAAGCTTTGCTTTACTGGGACAATTGATGTTGGTTGGCTGGAGCTAAGATATTAGTAGTGATTAAGAAGAGACTAGCTTCAGTGGGGTGAAATCATCTGGGAAGTATTTCCTTAGCGTCCACATACAGAAGCTGTGTTCTAGAGGTGGGAAAGGTTGTATCTTGTTCTGGCAGCCAAAATTGGTAGTGTAAGAATCACCCAGGTTTTGAAGGCATGAAGGAGTCATGGATGGCTGCTGAGACTTAGCACTGCATGAGGCCAGGAGAGGCCATTGGAGAAGATTCAGCCTCAGTGGCAGAGGAAGGCAGTGAATTGGACAGTCATGGAGAGGGGTTGAGAATTGATATCATGAAGAGAGCACAAGAGAGGCTATTGGTGAAAATGCAGCCCAGTTGCAGCAGAGACCCAACACTTTGGAGATGCCAGTACCATTGGGCTGACCACCAAAAGCAGCAGCAGGAGAGGAGCTGGCCAAAGCCTGGAAGTCAAGCTGTGTGTGTTGCAGAGGGTGGAGCCAGACAAATGACCTAGGTCCTTTGGAGGAGCCCTGAAAATAGTGAGTGGATCCCCAACACTGGACATTGAGTTATTTACACAGCTGGAATTTGCTTTTGCTTTTATCTGTGACTGTGCCCTGGTTAGTCCCTTTTGAAATAAGAAATTACTTCCTTCCCTTCCCTTCCCTTCCCTTCCCTTCCCTTCCCTTCCCTTCCCTTCCCTTCCCTTCCCTTCCCTTCCCTTCCCTTCCCTTCCCTTCCCTTCCCTTCCCTTCCCTTTATTTGAGTCCATGGTTGGGCAACTTTGAATTTTTAAAGAGACTTTGAAATTTTACAAAGACTTTGGATTTAAAAAAAAAAACTGAGCTTTTAAAGACTGTGGGACTTTTAAAATTTGGAATGTTTATATTAAAATATTGATATTCATCTGTGATCTTGGGGATGAACAAGAAAGGAAAGGTTACAACTTAACATGGCATGTTTGTGTGTCAAGTTGATAAAGGCTGGACTGTGCTGGGTACTTTTATGTCAACTAGACACAAGCTAGGGTCATCTGAAGGAACCTCAATTGAGAAAATGTTTCATTAGGAAAAGTTCTAAGGAATTTTCTTAATTAGTGATTGGTGAGGGAGGGACCAGCCCATTGTGAGTGTTGATATCCCTGGACTGGTGGTGCCCGGTTCTATATGAAAACAGGCTGAGCAAGCCATGAGGAGCAAGCCAGTAAGCAGCACGCCTTGATAGCCTCTGCATCAGCTCCTGGTTGCAGGTTCTAGCCCTGCTTCAGTTCCTTCCCTGACTTTAAGCGATAAACTACAAAATAGAGTGTAAACCAAATAAACCCTTCCCTCCCCAACTTACTTTTGGTCACGGTGCTTCATCTTAGCACTAGCAACCCTAACTAGGACAACTATTGTGTCACTTTTTGTGGCCTGTAGCATAGAGGGAGGATAGCCAGGCTGCCCTCATCCAGCTGCTGAGTGTCAGCTGTAGACACCTGGATTTTTGCAAAACCAGAAGCAGTTCTCCTCTTGCCAATACATTGAGCCAGATCCCAGACTCTTGTTAAGGGGTAAGGGCCCAGTCATGAGTTCAAGACACTCTCTTCTGTACATCCCGATTTCTCCCCACTCATCACAGCAGAAGCAGCTTTTTGGTCTCTAGGTTCTATGGAGTCTTTTATAGCCCCGTACAATCTTCTCCCATCAGCCCATGAGCTCTTAGAGGGAGGATCTGTCTAGTTCAAGCTGCCTCATTCTTAGCCCTCAACCAACTTCAGCATCAACTTCAGTGTGGTGCACAGGTGTGGCTGCTTGTATTCTCATGCTAATTACACTCCCCCAAGTTGGTTCTGATTGGTAAATAAAGATATTAGACAACTGATGGTTGGGCAGGACAGACAGAGGCAAGACTTTTAGGATTCCCAGAGAGGAAGGAGGAGGAAGAAGGAGATCTACCATGCTGGGAGAAGAAGAGGACAAGAGGGGAAGGAGAGAGGACTGAAGAAGAGGAGGAGGAAGCCATGATGGAGCAGAACCATGTGTCCAGGAGAAACTGCAAGTAGCAAGGGGTCTTAGAGCTGGAGAGTAAGTTAGTATAGTGTTAGATCTGCCCCAATCTACGCTTATAGCTTATAATGATAATAACTGGATTGTGTGTTTTATATATATGAGATTATTGGGGTTGGTTATTCCAGCAATAGGAGGTACTAGCATATCTGTAAACACAAGGACGAAGGATGGTGTTCAGTTAGAACAATTCCTGCCTAGCATGCACTGGGCCTCAGGTTCAGTTCTCAGCATCCCATAAGCTGGGGTGTATATCTGAGGCAGGAGGACAAAGACTTCAAGATCATTCTCGGCTATATATGGATTGGAGACCAGTCTGGGCTACACACATACTACATGCCACATACCAGAGAGAGAGAGAGAGAGAGAGAGAGAGAGAGAGAGAGAGAGAGAGAGAGAGAGAGAGAGAGAGAGAGAGAATCATCAAACAGTCTGTCTCTATTACCTGTTCAGATGAGATAACCCCCAGAGGACTTACACTGTGACCCAAACATCAAACATTGGCCAGGCACTTTCTTGATTGATCTTTTAAATTCTTCCCAGAGCCCTGTAATATGGCCAATGTCCCCTTACCCATTTTATAGATGGGATAATTACAACTCAGAGAAATTAAAGAGCTTTTCAAGGTCTACAGCTCCTGAGCAGCTGTGAGTTAAAGGGAGGTGTGACTGTTAGCCCATGACTCCTGTGTGGTTCCTGGTGGTGCTCAAGGGTTGGGGCACCTCCCTGTTCCACCCCAGCTATCAGCAAGCCAGGCACAATGGGTCCACTTAGCATGATGTCCTGAGCTAGGCCCTATGATGTGGGAGCCATACTGCCTCTCTGGGTTAACATTAGTATGCTGATGTCTGACTGATTGGCGAAGCAGAGTGTGCAGCTGCTGCAGCTACTGCCTGGGCAGTTCTTTGCATTAGTGTGAGTTCCTTGACCTGCTGGAGAAGTAAATGTAACAGCAAACAAGGAGTGACACCCTTTCTCCATACCGCCATTCCTTCTGAAGTTCCCGTGTAGTGCCTGTGACTACACCAAAAGATCAAAGCCATCCCCCCAACTCAGGACAATCCAGGTTTCTGCAAAGTCACTTGGACAAAGATACTATCTGTGTCACTGGGAATCTTGGGAATCTTGACCTCTGACTGCTTTTGCATCAGATGGGTATTCTCACCACAGCAGACCTACTGGGTTAGAAGGCCCGAGGGCTGGTCACTCCAGCATCCCTAGAGATGCCAACAGGAACCCTTAAGCAAGACGATACAGTGAACCTGGAGATGGCTGCTCCCCTTTGTTCTGAGGGAAGGCACAACTGAGGCTCTCAGTGAAGCAAGGGCAATGCCACAGCTGTCCAAGCTTGGTTCCCTTATCCTGGGCAAAGTTCAGAGCCAAGTCCCTGCAGGAAAGCAGACATGGGCTTGTTCCCTACCACTAGAGATGGACGAGGCCTCTCAGGAATGGCTAGTATTCAGAATATTAGAGCAGGAGAGATCATGTGCTGGCCCTTGAACCATGGTCATACTTTCATGGAATCCTCAAATAATTCAAAGCTGAGTCATCCAGGACCCCCCTCACCTAGTCCATGTGAAGTGCCAAGCATCATGCTAAGAGTTCTGTGAATCTTTTAACCCCCACAATATAAAGTTTTACTGTCAACATCTCTCTAGAACTCAGGCACAGCAAGGTTGAGCAATTTCCCCAAGTTTGTGCAGTTGTGAGTGGCCTGATGGAGCTTTGAACCCAAGCAGTGTGAGCAGGATTCACCCTGCCCTGCTGTCCCTCAGTGACTGTGATGCTAAACAGTCACAGAATGTATTGGATGTCTCTCTATATTAAGGGCATTTATTGTAGTGACTTACAGTCAACTAACCCAACAGTGAGCAGCTGAGAATGGGAAGTCCAAGAGTCTAGTAGTTGCTCAGTCCCACCAGGCTAGGTGTTTCACCTGGTCTTCTGTAGAAGTAGGTTACAACAGATGTGCTGGCAAGTAAGTAAAGCAGGCAAAGAAGAGTGTGTCTTCCTTCTTCCATTGTCCTTATGCAGGCCTCCAGCAGAAGGTGTGGCCCAGATTAAAGGTGTATGTCACCACGCCTGAATCTGGAACTTGCTCTGTCCCAGGCTGGCTTTGAACTCAGAGATCTGCTTACCCCAGTCTCCTGGGATTAAAGGTGTGTACTATCTTGCCTGGGCCTAAGCTTTTCATGGCTACTATGCCTCAAGATCTCCATGTCAAGATCTGAGTCAGAAGCCTCAAGATGTGGATCACAGGTGTGCCCTCCAATTCTGGATTGTAGTTCATTCCAGATGTAGTCAACTTGACAACCAGGAAGAGCCATTACAATGAGGATGCATAAGCCTCCAACACCCAGATCTAGGACTTGAACCCATGACTCACTGACCCTAGGGATGCTTGCTATTAAAACATGGCAATGCTGTGCCTGTGTTTCATACAAGGAAACTGAAGCTCTGAGTGACTGTTATCTGTCCTCAGCCATGTTCTGCAGCTGAGTGGCAGAGCTAGGACTGGATCCCAAAGCTTTGACTTTCATATCTAAGAAAGACACAAGTTTAGGAAAAGGACTGGGCCGTCCTGTTGACAAATCAGAACTGGCTTTCTGGAAAGGAACACAGAAAAGTTGGAGTGCTGAGCTGAAACTTGGGTGCCAGAAATGGGGTCATTTCGAAAACAAGAGCAGGTGAAGGGCCCAGAAAAAGAGAGGAGCTGGATTTGCAGCTTTTGGCCAGTTCCATATCAGGCAAGTCATTGCATCATCCCTCAGTTTCCTTTGAGAAGAATGGGAGATCTACAACTCACAGGGTCCGGTGGGGGGGGGTGTAACATAATTTATGCAGAACATGTTTGTACATCTACTATCTTCTGGCTCTAGCTGGAGGCCTACTGGAATGTCATTTATGGCACACAGATTTACAAAAGCCAGAGTTACAGGCTGCATTTTACCTGTGGCAGGGGTCTAATTAGAACTTCATCCTCAGTCTGGGGAAGCCTGATAGATAGATACATCAGGGCATGTGCATCTTGTTGGCCAGGCCTTCAGGCACTGACATGTATTTAGGCTTGGGAAAGGTGTGTGATGGGGTGAGGGGGTGCCTGCCAATGCCCATTGTGTTCAGCTCCAATTTCACTTAGAGGTTTCCAAGCACCTGCTCCTCCACCCTCCTCTTTTACCTGACACTCCTCATTTGCATACAGATGCCCCTCTGCCAGTCCTGCTCTGACTTAATAGAAACCAAAATGCCCGTTTAATGAAGACCATGAGTAGCAGGTACACCGCCCACCGGTGGAGAGAGGATGGATGTAATCAGATCACAGTGGAGGCAGATGTTCAGACCTGGACACAGATGGCCCCCACCTGCTTTCAAATCTGCATCCTGGCTGAAGTCCCTCACTGTCTGCCTGGAAGGCAGGTGAGTGGTGAGGGGTGCAGCCAGCAAGGAGAGCCTGATCTGGTGAGGAAACTTCATGTTGGGGCAGGTAGTGCCTCTGTGACAGCACTTCACCTAATCTCTCAGCCCCAGATCCTGAGGTGACCTCCCTAACCCCTGAAGAGTTTGCTCTGATACATGGTGAATGCCAGTCAGTGATGGAGCCTGCATGAGATGCTGAGTTCTAGGGCTGGAAAAGAGGACATGGAGAGAATCAGGGAACCTCAGCCATGGGACCCAGGGATGATGTGTGGAAGGAGACCTTCCACCCTCATGTCCAACTATAGGAACAGGGAAACCGAGGCTACCCTGTTTTGTGGCCTAATCCAGAGATGCGACCTCTCCTGAGAAGGACCAGGCTGGAGATCAGCACCCTGCTCCATCAGGTCAGCTTCTACTCAGCAGCCAGCTCTACTCCATTGCTTGCAGCTCGAAGGCAGGTGGCCCCAAGTTTCCTGCTCCCAGAGATAGACCGGCTAACATTGCAGGGCGGCAAAGTTGAAAGTGGGTGAAAGAGCACAACATCTGGACTGAGCACAAGACAGCAGAACTGGGAGGAGTCTGTGGCTCCTTCAGGAACAGGGAGAATGGAGGTTCACTCATCAGCCTTCTCTGGATGGTTCTCCTGTTCTCCTCTCAGATGGAGGTGGTTAAGATAATGATGGTAATGTGATGGTGATGATGGTGATGATGGTGGTGATGGTGGTGATGGTGGTGATGGTGATGTTGGTGGTGATGGTGGTGATGGTGGTGATGGTGATGTTGGTGGTGATGGTGGTGATGGTGATGTTGGTGGTGATGGGGGTGATGGTGGTGATGGGGGTGATGGGGGTGATGATGATGGTGGTGGTGATGGTGATGTTGGTGGTGATGGGGGTGATGGTGGTGGTGATGGTGGTGATGGTGATAAGGAGGAGGAAGAAATGGTAACAGAAGAGGGAAGGGTGGAGGAGGAGGATGCACATCAACAGAGCTTCTCTGGGGTACCTGCCCGGCACTCCCTGCTGGACTGAACATTTGACTGGCTTGGACACATTATCTCACTTAATCCTTCCAATGTCCCACAAGGCGAGTATTACCTCACGGATGAGGAAATTCCAGAGAGTCACAGAGGTTAATAACTTGCCCGCTGTCACAGCGCTAGCAAATGGTAGAGGCAGAAGTCACAAACGCCACATGATTAACTTGCCTCAGAGTCAGAAAATACAGAGCAGAGCAGCCAGGCCAGGAAGGAGTGGGGAAGTCCAGGAGCCTGACTGGTCCCTTTTCATAATTGGAATTGAAGTTGGGGGGGGGGGGGAGGGATGGCTTGCTGAGGTTACACAATTTGACCAGACCACAGCTGTCACCTGGAACTTAAACCAGGGCCCATGGCCTCCAGATGACACCAAAATGACAGTGCCTCAGAGAACCACAGCACAAGGCCCAGAGGGAGCCTTCAAGACTGACGTGTCTGGGCCCAGTGGCTGGTTGCCACATCTCAGGGAACAGGAGAATCCCATCAGAGAAATCCATAGCAGAAGGTGAAATGAGGGGACAGAAGACAGAGTAGGGAGCACAAGCTCCATTCATGTTCCAGGAGAATGGAGAAATAAAAGGAGCAGACCCTCTCTGGGCCCAGGGTCTTCTTGGCCATCCTGTGTTGCATCTCCAGATCCTGCTGTAAAACACAACGTTGAGGCTGGGGGTGGTACTCCATTGTTAGAGCGCTCACAGACATCACATACCTGTATTCCCAGTGCTTAGGAGATGGCAGGAGGAAGATCGAATGCATAAGCTCATTCTTGGCTGCATAGTGAATTTAAGGCCAGATCGGGATACGCAAGCCTGTCCTAACAAATAGGATATAGAGAACAGAACAGACCCTCCCCAACTCACATGCTGAGTTAACGGATGTGCTGTCACAGTGCCTGACAGACAGCAGATGCTTAGAAGATGTGCCTCTGTTTCCTCATTGTGCTGGTGTGTTTCCAGGATTAACAAGTCCTCTGGAGGAAGGGTTGGCTTTGACCTAGAGTTTATTAAGCTAAACTAAAGGACAAATACTGTACCATGAAACCCTTTCTCAAAGCCATCCTGAGCTCTCTCTGAGCCTTTGATTATCTGTAGGACTCCACACACTTACTCTGCTCCTGTGACCTGTTCCTTCCATGGTCTCCAGTGAACTTTGAGACCCTCACAGTCCACCTCCAAGAGTGTTTTCAGCCTCATCCATTTCATCCATTAAACATGGGGTGTCTTCCCAGGGTCTCCCAGCCTATGAGGTGAATTAGCAAAGCACTCTTGCTCACCCCCCCCCCATGCACAGACTCACATGCACACACACACTGTATAAGTGGGAGATCCCAGTGAGTCATAATATGGGGGAGATGTACCCCCAAAGACCCTCCATTTAACACAAGAGCTTCTCTCCAACAACACTCGAGTGGCTTCTCCTGCTCAAGACATAGCCCCACTGGAAGAATGATGACCTGGCAATAGACTGTCTCCCTGCCTGCTTTTCTCACCTGCCCCATGCAGAATTAAGTGTGAGATATTGTTCCATGGGTGTGGCACCATGTCTGTCTACTCTTGGATTCTTCTTCTTAGCACCAACAAAGAACGTAAGACGGTTTTCCTTCAGCCCCCAGCCCTTCCCCTTTGCCAGCTGTGTGACCGGGAGCCAGTCCCTTAACCTCTCTGAGTTCCAGTTTCCACAAAGTAAGCCAACAGCAATTGCTACACGCCTCCTGGGGTTAGTGAAAGGATTAAATGAGATAATGCCACAGGAAGGACTGGAGTACTGCCTGGCTCTCAGGAGGAGCTCGATAAATGGAAGCTGTGATTATTACACTCAAGTCCCCACCTCCAGATCAATTGCTCTGTCTCTCTGCACTCCCTGCGTGATATCAGCTTTGGGCCCTGTGGGAAACAGAGCTGAGTAAAGTCCTCTCCCTGGCTAGGCTCCACCTCTGGTCATCTTGGAGTGTCAGGCCAGCCACACATGGCTGGGGACAGCTGCTGGTTCTATTAACAGCCAGAGAAAGGAGCAAAGCCATACATTCCTCTAAGGGCTGAGCTGTTCTCCACTTGGTCCTCAGATAATGGAAGCAGAGTGAACACTGTGCAGGGGAAGGTTAGGGCGGAGGAGGCAATGCTAAGGCGACCAGGATGGCCTCTTACTCCCAGGTACCTTTGTCCACAGTCTATAAACAACAGCTCAGAGACTCCCAGCCTCACTTGGATTCCTTACACACTTGGTCCATTTTCCTCTTCCTGCTCCCAGGGAGAGATGACGTCATGGGTGGTATGTGACCACTCACCAGCCTTGCTGCAGCTCTGCCTCCGCTCACAGAGCAGGAAAAAAGGGATTCCTTGAGCATCTAAACCCAGATTCCTTTCTTCTAGGCTGTTCTCCCTGGAGCTGAGGGCTTCGCTTCGAGGGAGCATGACCACTCCTTAGGCTCAGAGAAGGTAGATTGCCACAGAGCAGAGCAGAGGGATGGCAGGGTCTAAACAGGTAGATGCAGGGGTGTGGGGTGGCAGCACAGAGTTTGGAAACATGGCACAAAGGCCAGATCTACTTCCTGAAAGAACCTTTATCACAGAGGAAGTAGCTTCCAAGCAGAGGTACTGACAGGCCTTTCATTTCAGAAGTGCAGACTATCAGGCAGAGTCCTATCAGGCAGTCAGCTGAGTTCTCTCCCATGCCCCTCCGCAGAGACAGGGAGACTCAGTCTTATTCTCAGAGTGACTGAAGCTGCAGAACAATGCATAGACTGCAGGAGAGCCAGGGACAAGACAGACATCAAGCCAAAGCACCCTGTTGCTATCATTGCCCTCGAGGAAGCCCCATCTGCTTACTGTGAGCCTCATGTAGAAGGCACCTCCGCCCCAGAGGAAGAGTTTTGTCTCCACTCGAAAAGCTGGTCCAGGTAAGAAGTGCTGACCACAGAGTTCTGGAAGGGTAGCTAAAGAGCTGGAGAAGCAGGAATATCATCTAGAGGCCTGACAGGTTGCTCACAAAGAGCCAGAGCCTGGGGTGGGGGACAGCAATGGGCAACCTGGGGTAGCAGACCATCAGCTCCTTCCAGCAAGGACTTGGTGGTCCCCACTCCTATGCTTGCTCATAAAACAGTCACTGAATAAATAATTGAGAGAGTGAGTAAATGAACAAATGAGCAAGCCAATCTAAATGACCAGAAGCTACAAATGGGGATTGGAGGAGGGGGGAGCAGGGAGACTTCTTTTTCAGAATCCTAAGAGTACTTTTCATGGAATCTCCATGCCCAAGTATTCGGGCTCCACCTTTGTACCAGGACAATGGTTCTCTCCAGGTCTTCACTGTCTGGACACAACATGCTGCTCTCATTGAAAGAGCACTTTTCTAGGAGTCACCAGACCTTTATCTCCTAACTCAGTTGCCAGATTCCACAAGGCCATGAACAAGTCTTCCCTGGGTTTGGGGACACTTTATTTGTAGGTGGTGGAGTTAGAAAAGGTCCTTGAAGCCCCCCATACACTGTGACTATTCTGTGTTTCGAGAAGATGCAAGCAGGCGCTGAGCTGTTCTCTGTCATATCCGTGTTCCCTCCTTCTCTATACAGTCCTGGGATGAGGCAGAAGCCGTACTTTAAATGCTCCTATGCCTCACTAGAGTCCCTCACCTGAACCCCAGAATAGCATATAAGCTCATAGGCTCCAACCCTGGAATGGCTAGCAGGTGATTGGTCTAGTCCAAAGCCGTCATTAGAAAATTCAGCTAACAACCATAAGTATTTATTAATCAAGTATCTATTGTGTGCAGACCACTATGCCTGACACACTGAGGGCCAGGAAGGGATCTGCCAGGAAAGCATCCAAACCTTTCTCTTCTGCTGCTCTGCTAGGAGCTCCCCTCCCGCGACTAGAATACACTCCACCTCCAACCCTGAACCTGAGAATGCCCACTGCCCCAGAAGCTGGGAACTCTCCAAAACAGAGTGGGCTGGGCACACTGTCCGGGCACCAGCTGGGCTGCGCTTTGCCAGGCAGATAGGCTGGAAGGGAAGACCACAGGTTTTCAACAAGTACAGGGATGAGCTATTAGAGGCCCCTTACTGGGCTCCTTTTTGCTGGGCATTGCCTGGGCGCCCCACAGCCGCCAGCCTCCCCTCTCTTCTAATTATGCCTCTCACTGCATCCACTCTTCTTAGTCTGATGCTGGCTTGCCACCGAGACTGCAGACTGCACTGGCCTCTTTAGTTAGGTGGGACCAATGACAACAGAGCTGGGGGTGGCAAAAAAAAATGTCCATTTCCAAATGGAGGAGTGCTCCCCCTCTCCCATGATGCACTCTCACCAATGCCAAATGCACTTTGCAAGCAACAGGAAGAGGGAGTGGGGCTGGCTCCTGCTTGGAGATGAAACCCTCCTTCCTCTGTCTCGGAACTCCATTAAGCATTCTGGAAGAGACGGGAGTGATTATGGAGAGAGAGAGGGAGGGAGAAAGGAAGAGAGGGAGAGAAGAGATTGTGGAAGCAGAGCTAGGAGAGCAAGGGAAAGAAGAGGGAGGGGAGGAGGAAAGAAAGTGAGCCATTCCCAGTGTGGAGACACACACACACACACACACACACACACACACACACACACACGCTTGTGCCACAGATCCCTTATCTGATTAGAGATCCAAGGAAAGTCAAAAGCTTCAGGAAAATTAAAATGACCTACCAGGTTACCCAGCCAAGATGGGCAGGCAGATTACAAAGCTCAAGTCCAGTGGGGATTTCCTCTACTCTGGTGAGTTCCATGGCTCTGACCTTAAACCCAAGGGCAGAGAATCATCCAGGCTAGGGGAGCTGGGGGGAGTGGGGGTGGGGGGCTCAGCATGGCCTAGATTATTTTTTAATTTTTTACTTACTACTGCTCACTGCCCCCCTCCTAGTCATCCCCTCCCACAATCCTCCCCCCCACCCCCAGAGCTTATTGAACTTTGTACGTAGCTGGTACCTATGCCTATTTCTCTGCAAAACCCAGAGGAGAGAACAGAGACAGACAGGCACTTTTGATTACCTAGAAGCCTGAAAAAGTGAGAGTTTCTCCTCTGTAGTTCTCTGATTTCTGGTTCTTGGCTCTTCCCAAAATGTGGAAGTAGCATCCTCCCTGCACACCGACCCCCTGAACAGCACATTCAGGGTAGCCCATCATGACCTCCCACCAATATCTTAGCCCATCACCCTCCCTCCCTCCCTCTCTCTCTCTCTCTTTCCTCCCTCCCTCTCTCCTCTCTCCCTCTCTCCTCCCCCCCTCTCTCTCTTCTCCCCCTTCCCCCGCCTCAGCATGCCCCACTATAAGATGGGTGACAGGGTGGAATGATCTAGACAGACTCAGGTATACTAAGGTTTTAAGACAGTCTGAGAACAGGATTGCATGAGGACCTAGTCACATGGCGCAGTGGCAAAGGTGGCTCCATCCAAACACTTTCTCCCGTGTCAGCTGTAGGATGTTCTTCTGTGCTTCTCAGCTTCCTACTGCTGGGCTGTGAAAGGAAGGTGCTGCTGGTGGGTTGGAAAGGCTTGAAATTAATCACTATAGGAGCCAGCCCAGGACTGGACTGACTGGGAAAATAAAGTTTAAAAGTTTACATACCACTTCAGATGAGAGTTTCCATCCAGCATGCTTGCAGAAACCTTTGCCAAGCATGGGGTCGTGTTTGCAAATATCCTAGAAGATACATGTTAGGAAGCTAACAAGTTGCCTGGCATTGAAAAGATATTACACACAGTATCAGGTAGCTTTATATGCACCTACAACACTTGTTTATTTGTTTGTTTTCCTGATTGGTATACTTTGCTTTTGTTTCTTTTGTTTTGAGATGTGTTCATCTTATATAATGTCACAACCAGGCAATGGTATTAGCAACTCAGCCAAACCTAGAACAGTACTGCAGATTGTCCCACTTTGGGTTTGTGGGAGCTGGTTAATCCTGGGCGAGACCACTCTGGACCCTCAGGAGTAGACCATTCCTGTATTCTGCAGGAGCTCCTGGGCTTTAAGGGTGCTAGGCACACATTACACCATCTACTCGAGAAAATGTTTGGCATGTGGCAAGTTTGTCCCTGAAATTGTTGTAGACTAATGCTGGAGGCTTGACTGTCAGATTGTTCCAGTGCAAGAAAACAGGATGGCTGTGCTTCGGGCTGTCCCCCATGCCAGCTGTAGGATGTCCTTCTGTGCTTCTCAGCTTCCTACTGCTGGGCTGTGAAAGGAAAGCACTGCTGATGACATAGTAAAGGTTATGACAGGCATCCCATAGGGACAGGGAGAGGCATACACACTTCCTCGTGCACTGGGTATGCATCCAACACAGATGGGTTTCTAGGACCTGTCAAGAATGGTGCCGGGTGCTGGGATTGGGTTTTCTCTAGCATCTTGATCTTGAGCATCATGGCAAAGGAAAAAAAAAACAACAAGAACAAAAGGTTTCAGGGGCCTTTGTTCAGATGGCTTCTTTGCATCGATTTCCATCTGTTTTTTTTTTTTTCCCATCTATAAGCTTTCCATCTATAAGCTCTCCTTGGAGGACCGGCTCTTTCAACAGGCTTCTGTCAGACATTCAGGTGGAAGTCTTTGCCCCGCTGGCACAGGTTCTTCACATTCCGTTCCTGTCTACATCTGTTTCTGGAGCCTATTTGTGCCAGGCATCCTGCTGTGACACATTTTAGTAACTTCAGCCCTCAACATCCCCAGGGGTAGACAATTCTCTCTCCATTTTGCAACTGACATTCGAGGTTTAGCTGGAGAGATAAGTAATTGGCCTAAGATATTAGAGCTCACTCGGGGTGCATAACTGGGTCTTCAGGGGGGTGGCACCTCCTTGCCAAGTGATGGCTTTCTCTGACACTGCCAGTTCTGCAGCCACAGCTTTTGTTCTAGAATCTCCTCCAGGGGTTCCTTGTCTTGTGCACCCTTGTCCACAATATACAGAATCCCTCCTTGTCCATAGTTTTGCCTTCAGAAGTTTCATTACCCTCGATTAGCTAGAGCCTGAAGATATTGAGTGGGGAATTCCAGTAAACTGCTGGATAAACCCATCTGGCATGCAGCAGCCATGAGTGTGCCAGGCACTGATAGGTCAGGGACAGATGGGTTCTGGTGCACAGCAGCACTTACATTCGTGCAGACAGGACTTCAGAACCGTGGACAGAGCCAACAGCTCACACCTTAACAGCAGAAGGGAAGACAGAACAATCATTTCAGCAGATTAAGCCAGATGAGAGAGGCAGACAGGAAGGTGAGCAAGCGCCACAAGAAAGGGAAGGTAGCTCAAAGGGCAAGCACTGCAGAGGAGGCCTGGCAACCTGTCCCTCGTCCCCCATCAGTTAATCTCTGCTGGCAACAAAACATTATTCTCAAATCTAAACCAAATCAATCATTTCTTTACCACAGTTCTTTGCTTCAAAACAGCCAGACTTCCTTATTCCAGCCTCTGGGGTAGCATGGCCAGGCCCTTGTTAACTCTGGTCTCATCTACTCCTGACTCCCTTCCTTCCTGGAAACACAGGTTTTCCTAATACTCCTTAAGATGCCCAGTGCACGGTTACCTCAGGACCTTAACAGCTGCCACTCTCATGCCTAAAACCCCCATCTCAACATGTATGCATGTCCTCCCTGCTTTTACCTTTCACCTCAGCTCTAAACTTAAATCTTACTTTCTCACAGATGATCCAGTGCCTCTCCCACAAGAACACACCCATCTACCTCCTCCGCTTTACACTATGTGCTTGCCAATTATCTACCATTCACATGGATGCACATCCCATGGAAAAAGAGTGTCTCCGTTAGGGCTTCAATTGCTGTGGTGAAACAGCGTGACCAAAAACAAATTCAGAAGGAGAGGGTTTATTTGACTTATCTTCCACATTATCAAAGGAAGTCACAACAGGAACCTGGAGTCAGGAGCTGATGCAGAGGCCATGAAAGGATGCTGCTCACTGGTTTTCTCATCATGGCTTGCTCAGCCTGCTTTCTTCTAGAACCCAGGACCACCAGCCCAGGGATGGCCCCACCCACCATGAGCTGGGCCCTCTCCCATCAATCACTCACTAAGAAAATATCTTAGAGATGGATCTTGTGGAGACATTTTCTCAGCTGAAACTCCCTCCTTTCAAGTGGCTCGAGCTTGTGTCAAGTTGACATAAAACTGGCCAGCACGAAGGGTGTTTTAATATTTTGTTTAATGGTTCTTCTCTAGTACCTAATGTGTTCCATCATGCCCAACACACATCAGGAACTCAGCTACATTTGCCAGATGAATGGGTGAAGCTGAAGGGGAGAACTATCTCATTCCTATAGAAACTAGTAACCAGGAGGTCCCTGACAGCCTTTTCTGGACCCTGGCTTGACAGGATAGAAGCCTAGCTACAGCAGCAAGCAGCATGTGAGCAAGAAATTGAAACAGGGAAACAACAGTATGTGATACCCGTAAAAGGAAACAAGGTTTTGTGATGCTTGTGTTAAGGATCCAGGAGACTTAAATATACTCTTGCCAAGAAAGAGCGAGCTGGGGCTGCAGAGATGGTGCAGTGGTTCAGAGCACTAACTGCTCTCCCAGTGTGACACAGTTTGGTTCCCAGAATCCACACGATGGCTAACAACCATCTGTTGTCACTTTAGTTCCAGGGGATCCAACACTTTTCCAGCCTCCACGGGCATTGTACACACGTGGTGCACAGATATACCTGCAAGTAAAACGTGCACACACATGAAATAAAAGTAAATAGTCAAATAACTTAAAAAGCAGTGAGCTGTGGAAGAGAATGGGGCAGAAGACACAGGTTGAGGGAGTACACTTGCTAACACAAAAGAGCTGTGTGTGGCTGATCAAATAAAGCAGATTAGCCTTACCCTGCGCAGCTCACCCTCGTAGTACAGGAAGATTGCATGTTCACAGGAAGCACAACCCAGAGGACCTCTTGTGAGTTTCTCCCCTTTCTCTGTCTAGGTTACCACACGGGAAATCTAGGATAGAAAATCCCTGCTGTCTGCACTGCAGGGAGAGGAAAGGAAAGACCTTCTTTGCAAAGTGCCTGGCACTTGGGGATCACTCAACAAAACCAGCCCTCTGGGGCTACAAGAGATGACTCAGCAGTTATGAACATTTACTGCTCTTTCAGAAGACCCGAGAGTTCAGTTTCCAATACTGAACTGTGAGGTGGCTCACAGTTAGTTTTAACTCCAGATCCAGGGGATGTGATTCCAGTCTCTGTAGGCACCTGAGCACATGTACATTCTCTCTCTCTCTCTCTCTCTCTCTCTCTCTCTCTCTCTCTCTCTCTCTTTCTCTCTCTCTCGCTCGCTCTCTTGCTCTTGCTTTCTCTGTGTGTGTGCGTGTGCGTGCGTGTGTGTGTGTGTGTGTGTGTGTGTGTGTGTGTTATGTTTGTCTCGTGGTCTCTCTGTCTCTGCCACCAACCACCCTCACACACACACACACACACACACACATACACTCATAAATAAAAACTTATTTTTAAATTCTGAGTCCTCCCCGCTAAGGTCTTATTTGTTCAGACAAGAAGAAAATGTGACAATGACTCCCTTAATGATATCAACCAACACCAGGCCGTGTGTTTCTTGATTGCAGCCAGCAAGTGGGACCTGCAGACAGGCTGTGATACACAAGCAGGACAAAAGATACTGACAGTCCCCAGCACCACACCTCAAGCTCACCTGCATGAGGAGTACCAGGTACCCACAACAACCCAACCAGGGTTGTCCTGAGTGGCTGGAGAATGTTTGGAGACCTTTATATATCATGATTGTCTGTTTTTATAACCCCCTGAATGCTCAGGACATCAGCATGGGGCCCAGATTCTAGCAGATAGAAAGAGGGTAGGCTTTGGGTTTGATTGTTGGGATTTTACCTCCCAGCTCTGCCTCTAAATCAGCTGGTCACCTCTGTGAAGTTACCTCTTTACCCTGAGCAAAGCTTATCTCATGCCCTCACTATACCCATGGAGAAACTGAGATTCTGTGAGATAAAATGATGGGCTCAGGCCAGGTGGCCCAGGCTATCAGTCAGTCTCAGCAGGAAGTAAAATCCATCTGAGCACATTGAGTAAAACATTTACTTGCAAAGACATGAACAGGGCCAGGGATGCCACAGGAATGTGGAAGTACCTGAGAGCAGGTACTCAAAGGCACCCTTTTCCTGGAAGGAGTTTTCCAGCTCCCCCAAGTATGGGAAAAGACACGTGGAAATGGCCACCAACCCACAGCCACGGTTTTGGTTGATGGATCCCCTGGGGAGAAATGAGAAACTGAATACCTGGCCTTACCCACCTCCTTCTAGCACATCTCCATGGAATGAACCCAGCCAGAAGCCACGGGGTCCAGGAAGTTCATTAATACAAATAAATGTCACTACATACAGCTAACTCTTAAATGGCAAAATATGGGCTTTTACACACAAATTCCTTACTGGGTCTTAGAAAAAAAAGTATTATGGAATGCATGAGTGGATGGATGGGAGGAAGGATGCATGAACAAATAAATAAATGGTGGATGGCTGGATGGATAAGTGGATGGGTGTTTCATAAATGCTGGATGGTTAAATGGTAGGATGGATGGATAAATGATTGCTGGCTGGCTGAGTGGATGATGAATGGCTAGATGGTGGGATAGATGGATGGATGGTTGAGTTGATATATGGAAGGATGGATGGGTGGACAGATAGTAGGATAGATGGATGGATAGATGATAGATGGATGGTTGGATGGGTGGCTAGATGGTTAGGTGAGTGGATGGGTGGGTGGATGGATGGTTGAGTAGATGGATGGATGGATAGATGGATAGATGGTTGGTTGGATGGATAAATGGATGATGGACAGATGAACGGATGGATGGATGGATGCTGGATGTACATATGGATGAATAACTCTTGCAGACTTCATTTATGTGACTTTGATTAATCGCATCACCTGATTAGAAATATTAAGCTTCTTAGGTTTGTTTCTAAGCCATAAATGAATTCTAAGACTAAAAGCTTCCTTCCTAGGGTCTAAGTCCCCATAGGAGTTACCTGTCGCTCTCTGGCCTCTGGCTCATTTTTTCTGCTGCTGTTAGAGTTGTTCCTCCCCTCAAAATGCCAGCCCCAAGCCAGGCCAGCATGTATGCTGCTACAAACAAAAGTGAAGAAAGGGTTGAGGTCAGAGGAGCCAGTCCTGCTCCCTCCCCAGGGGCTGGAGTGCAAGTCGAGGCAATGTGCTTCTCTGCCAGCCCAGGGAGCTATGGAGGCTGACAGGGAGGGAAAGTGGAAAGGCAGGATGTTCGCTATAATTATTTTCATTGATTTGTCTACTCAGATCCCAAGTGCTGCGGAGCCGTTGTGACATTTAATAAAAATAATTCAAGGTAAAAATACCTCTTCCTCTCTGCTCCCTCCTCCCCCTTCATTAACACCACCTCGGCTTTCTGCCTCCTTGTCTGTTGGGTGCCCAGGGCCAACTACAGAAAGAGGTAAGGAAAGGTGGAGTCGGACCACGGAAGAGAACGCCTGAGAACTGAGGTGTGGAGACCCATCATCGCCAGGACTGTTCTCGTCTTCAGCTCTCTGAGTGTCGGCTGCCCACCCCCAAAACTCTGAGATAGACTAAGCTAAACGTATGAAAGGTTGTATCTGAAGCTAAGACTCCCGGAGGCAAAGGAGCATGCTTTCCCAGCAGTCTCTGGCATCCTGCTTCTGCCTAATGACCTCACTGCTGATCTCCCCCCACTTTGACAGCGGAGAGCCCTCCCATATACCAATTCTTGATCATTTCCAACCCTGTGTAGGCTCTTCCTTCCCCTTCTGTGTCTGCTTTACAACACGAAACAAGCAATATTCAAGTCATGATAGAGACAGGATAAACTGAGATACTAAAGTGGCAGCCTTTGTCACCTTGTCTAGCCCACCGAGATTCATTACCTTGAGTTCTAACAGCACTCTGTCGTTTACTGAAGAAACTGATGGATAAAGAGATCAACCCTGGACACACAGTCAGGAAATGGCAGAGATGGACTCTGCCACGCTCTATAGGGAGTCAAAAGTCCCAATTCTCCCCTAAGAGTCCTGTTACCTCTCCATAATGTGTCTACAGTGTATCCTATGCCCCTGTCGCCTGCCTTCCAGGTAGAAGATCTCCTGGTAGGGATCCAGTCTGACTCAGCAGAGTTCAGGAAGCAGGAGAGGAAACCGGATCCTGAGCCCCCTTGGCTTAGAGAGTCCTAAGAGCATAAGGAGCCATTCCAGTCTGTCAGGACAGATGTAATCAGGGTGACCTCGCCTTTTTCACAGATTCATTAAAGTCTGTGTTCTGGGGTAAATGATTGCTTTCCTCTCGTCCTGCTGAAGAAAAAAAAAAATCAATTGCCTCCTTGTAGATTTAGAATGGGACAGTTGGCAATTAGAAAACACTTCCCTCAGGCAGGCAGGCAGGGGCGGGGGAGAGGCTGGGGATGGCTCAGGATGTTTCCCACGTGTTCTTTCAGTGGTGTCCTGTCACTGACATCCTGGCGAGGTCTCCTGGCTCATCAAAGACTGGAACAGTCCTGGTTGGGTCCGGAGACACAGCTGGGGACCTCCCTGTGTCCCTGGGGTTCTAAGTTCCACCTCTGCTTGCTGTTGGGACCTCCTTGAAGCTTCCACTTCTTCCCTTCCCCCATGCATCCCTGCCTGACGACTAATGGATTTTTCTCTGTGCGGAGAGATTTACTAAACAACTGAACTAGGACGCATTAAGTCTGTGGGTTTGGAGGTTTGTTTTAGAGCAATTCTCGCCCAGAGAACTGGCCACTGAAATTAAGATGCATTCTTCTCAGCAAATATTGATTTCAACTCGAAGCAAATCCGAGAAGCTGCTCGCTGGATTTAAATTCTGGCAGCTGCAGTGTGGACTGAAGGAGGGGGTCACCAAGGTGCTCCCCACTAGAGAGGCCCAGAAAACAAGGCAATGGAGAAAACACAGTCAAAGCAGCGCTAGAAAGTATCATAAGGGCAACCAAACAGAAACTCATTTGGAGACTCACGGGGCTATTACCAAATAGGAAAACTGACCATTGCCCTATATACTATTTCCACACCAGGTACACGTGCTCCTGATGAGATTACATTTTCACAGTCATAACCTTGATCTTGGGTTTCTCTCCAAACTCGACCCTGAGATGCCCTCCCTCCTAGAAGTTTGGCTTAACCAAAGCTGTCTTCTCTCTGTTTCCTCCAGGGTGGCAAGCCACTAGGACAGCCACATGTATCTTCCCTCTCTCAAATGTTCCTGCCTTGCTTTTCTCTCTCAAACCCTCTCAGGGACCAGGACCACATGTTGCACAGTGCCTGAGGCCTACAGTAACAAGCTCTTGGGATGTTGAAAGATCAAGTTAGTTGGTAGAAGTTCTTGGTCTAATTCACCAGCCCTCTAGTTGTGAGATGTGAGCAAAGCACAACCTCTCTGCACTCCCGTTGGCTCCTTTTTAAGAAGCAGAAAATGGGATTGGAGTAGACAGCCTGGAAGAATTTTCTCAGTTACTAAATTTGGAATACAGCTGCTGCGGTTCTTAGTTCTAGATAACAGGCGTCCACCCCCAGCTTTCCAGCACATGGTCAAGATTCTCAAAAGAGCAATGTTAAATCAGCACTCAGGCCTTGGATCCCCAGAGAAGGCAGCAGAATGCCTGGGACACACAACAGTCTGACACAAATAGAAGAGGCAACATCTTTGATATAAAGGCATTTGGACACATCATCAACACAGACACAGGGGTGATCAGTAAGCACAAAGGTGTTCCCCATTCTTCATCAGCTGCTATGACATGCCTAGCATAGCGTAAAAGATTTTTCTGAATAGTGTATGAAGTGCTGGTGAGGACTAGTGGCAAGAATGTGGTCTCCACAAAGCCAATTTGATAGTCTCTTACAAGGTTACAATGTTTATCATGTGATCCAAAAGGCTCTATATCATAGGCTTCCATTTCTGAGACATTCTGGATGAAGGAATACCAGATGGATGGAAAGGCTACTGGGAATTGCCAGTGGGAGGAAGTTGGAAAGGATATACTCCATTATAATAGCTCAAAGGATACTCTGGGGAGTGGTAGTCATACTGTGTACCATGATTCACAGAACTACACATAAAAAGTCAATGCTCTTTCTGAGGATAAGCCTAGAAATAGGATTTTTAAAATGAAAGCAAAAAAAAGTGGGGTAAGAGAGGAGACATCAGTGGCCATTTTGATGTTAAAATGACATTATCAAATCAAAATTGCAGCCTGGTGAGGTCGTTCCTCTCAGGCCTTCTCTTCCCTCTGACCTCACACCTTCAAAGTCTTTGGGATAGGGATGTGAAGGGTCTCAGGGATGACTTTTCAATGCTTTCAGCTTCCACCTAGCGCTCTGTTTAGCAGACGTCTCTGTGGCAATGGAGCACAGGAGCACCGCCATGCTGGGACATCCTGAAGAGTCACTGCCCACAGGGCCCTGTGCATATAGAATGGACCACTAATTGTGGAGGTCACAGGGCCTCTGGCTGTCTTCTGCTTTGTGATGCTAGAATTCCATAGCAGAGAAACAAATAGCAATTTGGCAGATCTCAGGCAGTTCCAGATCCTGCAGAGAAAGATGACATCTTTTTGAAAATGCTATGGCAGAGAGGGGACGAGCATGGGATAGCCTGTGGCTCACAGCTTTGGTGGCCAATGGTAGCTTGATGGGTCCACCCATCTTCCCATTTACTTGCTGTGAGATCCTGGACAGTGTCAGCTATGGAAGGCAGCAGCCCTGCCCTGACGTCTTTGTCTGTACAGCTGGAGAAAGTGGCATCATTGAGGCTGTGGCGTTAAGAGCCACCATTCACTCAGCTCATATGTACTGATCACTGTGTGCCTGTCACTGTCTTGAGAGCTTGGGATACAGATAAAGGTGGCATTGTCATGCGTTCACGTCGCAGAAAGTGGAGGCAGATGATAATGAAGAGACTGCATAGTAGCAGTTGGTGGAAATGCTGAGGAGGAAGGGGCTAGACACTGAGGGGATGGAGGGAAGGGCTCCATAGAGAGTGACGACAGACAGACAGCTCATCAGGGAAGTGGCGTCTGAATAGACATGGAAAGAAGCAGACTGAAAGGGAGCCATCCAGGCAGAGATTCTGAAAGAATGCCTGACAGAGTGAAGGACTAGCTCCCCCAAAACATGGCTAATGTAGAGGTGCCATCTAGTAAGGGGCTTGTGGACCACTGAGTTTTATCTGTCAGTCACAGTATGGCAGAAGGCCATTGAAGGTCTCTGAGAGTGACACAATCCAACTCAGATTTCCAAAGGATTCCTCTCAAGGTGTGTAAGAGCCAACCACAACAGGAGGCAAATTCCATGCTGGGAAGCCCTGTCAGCAAGTCACTGTGTAGAAGAGAGCTGACTGGGTCTTAAGTGAACAGAGCTATGCATGCCTGCTTGGAACAGCCTGGCACACAGAAAAAGCTCAGTTACCCATCCCTGTCGTAGCCAGCACCATCAGCCAAGGTATGAGGTCAGGGGAGCCTGCATTAGTCTTGACACAGCAGGAACAAATATCAGGCCCATTAAGAAACCTGGAAGCTATGAACACACACACACACACACACACACACAGAGAGAGAGAGAGAGAGAGAGAGAGAGAGAGAGAGAGAGAGACTTGAGAACTGACAGCTTTCTTTTCCCCATTTTCTTCATGTGTATATACATATTTACATGTGTGTGGACCTGTATTGGGTGTGGGTACAGATGCATATTCACATGGGTATGCATGTATGCGGAGGTGCAAGGTTAATATCACAAAGCATTCATGATTCCTTCTGCCTACTTATTGAGGTAGGCTCTCTCATTCAACCCCAGAGCTCACCTATAACTCCAGTCTTGCTAGTCAGTTGGCTTTGGAGATCCCCTGTCTCTGCTTTTTGAGGCTGGAATTGCAGGTGGGCTGCCTTGCCCATCCAGCATTTCCCTGTTTTCCAGGGATTCCAGTTACTGTCCTCATGCTTCATAGAACTTTATCTTTTGAGCCATCCCCCCAATCCAACAGAGCTTTTTGGCCCATGTATTCATTTGGATAAAGAATTAAATGGGAGAGTTCTGGGTACAGTAGTGCCCCTGGCAAAGAAAAGGTGAAGCCAGCTGTTGCTCTGTGTAACATCTTATTTTGAGCTCAAAATGTGTTGGAAAAAGTTCTGTTAGCGTCACTCCTCACACCATCTTGGACAAGACTGCGACACACGGGTGGTCCCTCGGCCCCCTGTTGAGCCTTCCCAAGTGACAGATTAGTTCCCAGACTCGGCGGGAACTTCGACCCCACATTCTGAGAACCTGTACATCTTTGGATCTCCCAGATGCAGACTCAACCAGCTCAGAAATCACAGTGTCTTCGGCCCCTTTATTAACAAAAATGAGATTCCATCTCAATTGTCACCCACAAGAAAACAGTGATTCATGATGAGGTGTCACCTCTCGAGTCCACTGCTTTTTGCAGATGCGGTAATGGTGTGCTCTTATGTGGTCAATTTTTCCAAATTTATCTCAGGGAAAAACACAAATCTATGCCAAGCAATTTGACCTTCTGGAAATGTTCAGGCCTTTCTGTCCTAATAGAAAGTCCATCAGAGCTGTCTCTATCGCAGCCTCTGAAACACCTTGTGTGACAGGGAGAAAATAAGGCAAGAATCCTTGGAGAAAAGGCACTTGCCTTCACTTTCTTGTTCCTCCGTGTGTGTGTGTGTGTGTGTGTGTGTGTGTGTGTGTGTGTGTGTGTACTAGAGATTAAACCTCGAGCCCTGTACAGGTTAGGCAGGTACTCCAGCTAAACCACAACTTCAAGCTTCTTCTTACCCTTTGATAAAGTATCTCAAGTAAACTGACCACTGGCCTTGAATTGACTATAGCCCAGGCAGACCTTTAACTTGTGATCCTCCTGCCTCAGCCTCTCAAGCAGCTGGGATTATAGGCCTGAACCACCAGACTTAGTCGGGGGTGGGGGGGAACTCATTTTAAAATCAAAGATAATAAACTATTTCTGAGTTGGTTTCAAATGACAAGACAGATGATTGAACTGGTTCCCACTGGTCGGGGACAGTATTGTTTCAGCATCAATAAAGATGCCAAAATTGTACCGAGCTCACACCAAATTGTTTAAATCCACAAATTCACTAGAACACACAAAGACTAAAATAAACCTTAGTGGTGGTCTCTGGGGGAGCTTAAAACCAACACATTATTTTGAGAAATGGCAAAAAAAAAATAGAGTGAACCAAACATTTATCTTGCTGTCCTTGTGTAACCAAATGCTTGCATTTGGGGAAAGGGTGCTGAGATCAGATTGAACCTACTACCTCATGTATGCTAGGTAACTGCCCTAACAGAGGTCTATCCCAGACCTCTGCTGCTTTTTTATTTTTATAACAGGATCTTGCTAAGTTGCTGAGGCTAGCCTTAAACTCCTGCCTATCTCCCAAGTATCTGGGGTTGTAGGCCTATTCCACAAGACCCAGAGGTGATACTTCAAGAGAAGAAATGTGTGCAGATGTATTACATCACTAATGAATGGGAAAAATGATGATGGTGGTGATGGAGATGATGATGTTGGTGATGATGGTGACAGTGATGTTGGTCATCATCAGCATCTTTAATATGTTTTTAATATTTAATATTTAATACTATTTATTATATTTAATACTATTTATAGAATAGTCAATGGTAAACTAGACGGTGGATCTTTGCTGTATCATTTTATGACAGCTAATGAATTAGAAGCTCAAGAAAAGACAAACATTCATCAATAACCCTTAAGGGAGAACATAGGCCACCATGTAGTGGCCTTGGGGAGAGTAAATCAAGCCCTAATCTGATCACACTTTCATATTGATTTTTCTTCTTCTTTACAGAAAATTTAGAGACATAAAAACACACGATAAAGGACCACAGCATTCAGCAAGATAAGACTGTAGGGAATATCTACAAGCCTGAGAAACTATAAAGAAGACATAAGGGATACACTGGTCAGCCAGGCTGGAAAGACCATGTGGTTTCTGACTGTAACAAGCAAAAGAAAGAAGGAAAAGTCTATGAGACCTTCAACGGCATTTCAGTATGAGTTAGCTCTTTGATGAAACCAAGGAATTACTCTCTGTGTTTTGGTATATGTAACCTGCTGCTGCATTAAAAGCCACCCCCCAAAATTGATAGTTTAAATGAACAACTGTTTTTACTGTTTTGTTCTTTGGTGATCCTGTGAGTCACATATTTAAGCAGACCTCAGCTGAGCTGACTCATGTCTATCCTACAGTCTGATCTCGCACAGAGATATGGAGCCTCAACGCTGGTGGCTCTGTCATCTAAAGATTTATTTTTACTATTTTTGATATGTGTGCATGCGTGTGTGTGCTCTTGCGTGTGCATCTGCGTGTGCGTGCATGTGCGCATGCGTGAGCATGTGCGAGCATGCCCACATGCAGAGGCTGGAAGAGGCTGTTGGATCCCCTGCAGCTGAAGTTACAGGTGATTATGAATCACCTGACCTGCTGCTGGGAACTGAACTACAGTCCTCTGTAATAGCTGCCAATGCTCCTAACTACGGAAGCATTTATCATCTATCATTTATCTAACACCATCACCTATATTTTGCCTATCGTCTAAGGTCTCTATCATCTATCTACCTATCGTTTGTTGTCAATTATTTATCTCATTGTCATCTGTCATTTACCAGTTTGTCACCTATCTACCTGATCACCTTTCCATGTCTGTCATCTATCCCTCTGTATACTCATCTACCCACTTATGCTTTCCTACCTCTGGACTCTTCCTCCCAGGGAGGCTAGGCTGTCCTCCTTTGCACCATCACATGACAGTTCAAACATCCCCAACGAGCAGCAAAACCAAGAAGGCAGTGAAAACCAAGAACCTCAGTGAGCAGGTGCCTCTGCCTTGAACTGTATTCTTATTGTCTCATTGGTCAAAGGAATTCACCTTGTCAATCAAGCTCAAACGAGTGCCAGAGGGAACTTCTCAAGGGTGTGAGACCAAGAGTCTGGCTCCTCGGAAGTCATTACCGGAACGACCTGCTCCAGTGAGATGCCAGCAGCAGACGAGATATATCTTTAAAGGAGTCTTATCATCTAGAAATGCATATTAACATATTTCCATATAAAATGATACGCTTGAAAGCAATCAGGGGAGGGAAGGCAGGCAGGAAGGAGTGGGTGGATAGAGAGATGGAACAGGGGTGGCCAGGAATTTATTGGGGCTGATTTATGAGCATGTGATGGAGTGTTTGAATCCCTTTTGCTACCTTCATTTATATTTGAAATCTCTGATGATAAAGAATTGTTCCTTTGGACCACTGATCCATGTCCCACCAACACCAGGAGAACCCAAAGGAGACAGCCTCAACATCCCTGTAGTAGCTGTGTCTACAGCATGGGCTCCTGCTTCCTAAGGTTATGAGAATGACTTGAGAAATGGGGAACTTTCCTAGGCACCCCACGTCCTTTCCCTCTCTGGGACGCAATACCTAACTGAAGATTTTGTATAAACAGTGCAGCAGGGTGGATAACTGAAGCCCTTGGAGCCCCAGGGGTGGTGTTCAGCCATTAGCATGCATTCTTGCCCAAGTTATTTTGAGGTTTATAACATGGGCCGGTTTGAGAAGGTAAATTTCAGAACACTGTGATGATGAACTGAAAGTGAGGCACATCTGGATCCAGATGTTTGAAGGCTGTTCTCAGGAAGTTGCCATCAGGATCTCTATCCATCTCTTAACTGACTTTCCTACCAATGACTATCATTCCCAGGTACTTCCCTACTGGCAACAACAGGACCATATCGTACCACTTTGGCAGGGAGCATCTCAGGTTTGGGCACCCAGAACCAGAACCAGCCTGGCACCATGTGCATTCTGAGAGAGAGAGAGAGAGAGAGAGAGAGAGAGAGAGAGAGAGAGAGAGAGAGAGAGAGATTGCTCTAATAGGCTGGTGTGATCCGTGGCCTGGCCCTGTGCCTAGAAAGAGTACAGACCTAACCAGGCACACAGATGGAACAACAGGGAAGGTGGTCCCTCAAAGGAGGGAGGGAGATGGCATGTGTACAGACTTAGCAATGCAATAGATACTCTCTAGGCATCAACTATCACTCATTCACTCAATGAACATTTGTGTATGTGGTCCAGTCCAGGCACTGGGAATGCAGTATGGAACAAAGCAAAAAGCCCTAGAGCTTGTATTTCAGAGGCGATGACAAAAACACAGATGTTGACAAGTTTATGTTGAAATTACAGATGGTGTTTTTCCACAAACCAGATCACCAGGGTACTGCGAGAGAGGATGCAGGGAGAAGTGTCCTGAAATGGAAGAGTTCCAGGAGGAGTTGGAAGACTGTACAAAGGGAACTAGGTCTTTGGGAATGACATATAGGTTGGAATTCAAGTGAGAGACATGGCCACACAGCCAGGAGAAGGGAAAGATTCCAGTCCATCTTGGGGAGAGTGTGGCTCAGTCTGATGTAACATGGGACAGTGGCAGCCAGTAAATTGGGCTCATCTGTTGGAGGCAGTGGATAAGGTCTTAACAACCACATGGCCTGCTCTAGGAAAACTGATCTGGGGGGAGGCTTGTGACAAAATGAGCAAGAAGGACCAACACTGTGGAGACAACCTGCCAGTAGGGACCAGGGAACTGTGCTTTGAATAGATTCTTCACCTCTTCTCTGCACCCCAGCAGCACACCCATCTTTATGAAACAAGACAGAGGGCCAAGGAGAAGACACAGAAAAGTGAGGCGTGATCTTTGACCTCTCTCTGTTTGCTCTTTGCGACTTCAACAAAAGAACCTCTCACTTCCACTCTGCATTAGAAAGATCTTCAGATATAATCTTGCAGGGCACTAAGGTTCAGACAGGGCAAGTGACTTATACCAAGTCACATAGAAGAATTGAGGCTAGGAGGCTAGAGCTCTCTCTCTCTCTCTCTCTCTCTCTCTCTCTCTCTCTCTCTCTCTCTCTCTCTCTCTCTCTCTCTCTGTACAGATGTTCCCAGCTTCTTCCACTGACCGGCTTTGTGTCTGCCCCTGGACCTCTAGAGTGAGTCTAGCCCCTTCTGAATATGTGGAGACAATGAAGAGACTCCTCAGCTCTTCCCACCTCAGGTCTAGGTCCTTCGACTCTGCCACCTCCAGTGTCTCCAAGTCCATCTGCAGAGCTTGTTGGAACAGGTCAGCAGTACCCCAAGTCATTAAAGGGGGATCCCACCTGCAAACTCCAGGCCTGTGTGCTCTTGGCTTGAAACCCATCAGTTGACAGTGTGATTTCTGACGAGGGTACTCCTTAGCTGCAGTATCTGCAGCAAGGGGCACTCCTCCTCAGCTGTGATGCTGGCAGCAAGCAGGGGAGTCTGGAGCATGGGCAGAAGGAAGTGACTGCCTGGGCAGAAGGAGAGCCTGGGTGTGTCTAAAGTGCCTTTCTCCTGACCCCTGACTACTATAACTATCCTCACTCTCTTCTCTCCTGAAAATCTGATGGCTATGACAGGTGTTTAGAGAAGTGGTGAGTGGACAAAGGACTTTCAAGACATCGGGAAGCCCTAGGAGAGGATCACAGGACTGGTGACAATTCTGCCTCCCACCTCCTGCAATGAGGTACCAACAGGGTCACAGATATCTTTCTTAGTGGTGGTAACAATTATTGATTGCTGAACGTCCCCAGAGCTTCACCAAAACTGTCAGTCACCACAAGCTGTTCCTTACAGGGATGTGGGGCTACTGTTCTATGAGGTTGTTTTGTTATTGTTTTGAGACAGAGTCTAGCTATATAGCCAAGGCCAGCCTTGAACTAATTGTACAGGCTGGCCCTGACCCTATGATCCTGCTTCTAGCTTTCCAACTGCTGGAATTACAGGCATGTATTACCAAACATGGCTCTTTGCCCTTGTTCACCAATGGTTAGGACAGAATTTGTAGCTGTGTCTTTGAGTTAGGGAATAATTCTAAGGGATCCCCCCCCCCCATCCCTCTTGGACCCTACTCCAGAGAAGAAGGAAGAAGCAGTCAAGGCCTGGATGTCAAATAACATGCAAAACACTGAATGTGAGACAAACAGAAAGATTCAGTTTAGGTATATTCAAATCTTGTGTGGAATGTACCTGTGCTAAACTATCCTGGCTTCCCTTTGTTTATACCTGACTAATCTAAGCCAGAGCCAGGTGGAATGGGGAGAAGTGTTGAGGCCCTGCCCCCCAGGGTCATTATATGCTTCCTGCCATGAGGCTAGAGAAAAGCTATGAGAGCGTTTCCTCAGAGCAAAGTCAGGGTGGGCAGGTGGGGGGTAAGGGAGAGACAGAACAAAACGGAATTAGATAGAGGGACCTGATCTTTCTAAGAGGTCACTTGTCCCCGAAGCACAGGGATGGTGGGGTGGATGGTGGCGCCAGATCACTAAGTTAAGGCCAGGGGCACCTGTGTTCTGGCTCACAGACAGCAGTGTGGAGCCATAAAGCCTCTTAGAGGTAAATTATCTCCCTTCCAGTCAGCAGCACCCCAGCAGAGAGAGCCAGCGGGAGCCGATTACCCTGACACTCAGGGACTGTTTTTAAGCTTCTCTCTTGCAGGCTGTCTTAAAAACTCATCCCTGCCCCCCAATTCTGTGGTCTCCAAGCATCTGCTCAGGACTCCCAAGCACCCGTGCTAATCCTGCTAATCGCCTGATGTTTAGACCATCTGGGGATCTGAGAGCAACAGCTCCAGCTTTGTCTTCTTGTTTCTCCTAAGATCTGCCATCTTCAGAATCTTCACATCCTACCCTGAACCCCAAATGCCATCATTCACCCAGACCTCTGTGACCTGGGTCTCATCACCACACAGACTGCCCTACATACACCGGAGAGAGACTGAGGTCAGCACCGTCGAACATGTCTTCAAAAGCAAATGCCTCTGGAGCCTTAGCCTGCAACTCTCTACCCTCATTACTTCAGAGCTTGAGAGACCTCTGGGTAAGGGACCAGCTTGTCTTCTAGGTAAGGGACCCCCTGGAGAATGGTCAGCTCTCTCAGTACATAGGAAGAGTAATAAGAGCCGATAATTCCTGTATCCTGGAGCGGTCTGGGGACAGGAGAGTGGGGAAAGGGAAAGCTGAGAGGACTAAAGCCACTGTGTGCCTTTGGAGGACAGCACACAAGACTACTTCATAGCAGAAATGAACCTATTCTCCCCTTTGCGGCAAAAGCAGGAGCTGATGTCTTCCAGCCACCAGCCCTGTGTCTGCCCCTTCAGGAGCATGCCCTGGTCCATTGCAGAATTGCCAGCTGCTCCTGAGTCCAGCTCCCTCAGCTCTGCCCAATGGCTCTGGGTCAGACTCTGTACCCATCACCTCCATATCTGAGTCCATTAGCAGAGCAGGACAGGGTTAGACTCAAGGTCCATGGAGCAGCCTCTGACCCCATTTCCCTGAGCCACCCAGTTTACCTCATCGGACAGAACCCTCTGGATCATGAGCCCAAATAGATCATCCCTGTACAAGTGCTTGTCTTGAATAATTTATCACCGCAATAGGAAGTCTAGCTGTCACACTTGCGGGGCACCTCGCACAGGGGTCGGGATGTACTCCTCCTGAGCAAAGCTTTGCTTCCGTTCTCATTGTGGTTCCTAATAGTTACGTGGCCACCCGGCCTGAGTTTACTGATTTGTTTGTTTTGTTGCTTTGTTTTGTTTTGTTATGTTTTTCAAGACAGAGTTTCTCTGTGTAGCCCTGGCTATCCTAATACTCACTCTATAGACCATAAAGTACTCTGACCTTGAACTCAGAAAGCTGTCTGCCTCTGTCTCCCAGTGCTGGTATTAAAGATGTGTGTCACCGCCACCCAATTTTATGAATTTCTAGCTTATCACACTGAATCCCTACCAACAAACCAGTCCCAAAAGAGAGAATTCCCCAGAAGTCAGCTGCTGGTAGGCTCTGCAGCAGGAGGAGACCACAGAGCTCTCAAGGTGCCATGGCAAGCATTCTTATCCCTTTCCCTTCTGCTCTTGGCCCTGCATCCCCCTCTAACCCCACTCAGTGTCACCCCTCAGCTGCTAGCACTATCACATAGCTGTGTGCCTGTGTGATTTAATCTTCCTCTTAACTCCATACATGATCTCCACCAAGGAATAGAGCACAGCAGAGTCCTCAGCTGCCCTGAGCTCCAGTCTTAGAGTGTGAGCAAGAAGAACATGAGATAACAGATGGGGAAACTGAGGCCCAGAGAATAGTAAGAGCCACTGTTTGTTAGCCATTCCCCAGAATTCCTCGAATCCTAGGAAGTAGATGTTATGTTTGCCTTGCTTTAAAGAAGAGAGAGAGGCTCAGAGACTTGGTTGACTGGTTCCAGGCCATGCAGCTAATGGAAATCACAATGAAAATGGAAACTAAGTTTGCTCAAAAATACACCTCCACCCTTGTGTAGTGCCCAGCGAGTGGGACAATAGTACTTTATGTCACAATGATAGACATCTGAGAGAATGGCCACTTCAGAGGGAAATTGTCTATCTGAGCTCATGGTTTTAGAGGGTTCTATACACAATAGTGGCACAAGAACATGGTACAGCAAGATCATGAGGGGCTGGAAAAGGAGGAGCAAAAAAAGAGGAGTCAAAGTCTGTCAACTCTACACAGTCGTCATATTAGCCTTTGAGCAAGCTTCTGGGCACCCATGAGAGGTGAGGAGCAGAAGGGCAGGAAGGTAGCTTCCCTCAGGGACTCTCAGTTTGGGAAACAAGGGAATGGAACAAGGCATGTGGAAGTACTAAGAACTCACCCCAGTGTCCAGCACCAAGCACAGACCAGACACCAGTTTTATTTCCTGAGCCCAGGACCTCATGAACTATTAAAAAACAAAACAAGACAAAATAAAACAAAACCCTCAGATTCTAAAGTGAGAGCTATAGGCTCAAAGTCAAGAGCCTGGGACTTTACTGTTTGTAATTTGGGGCAAGCTATCTGTGATGGTTTGTATATGCTTGGCCCAAGGAGTGACACTATTAGAAGGTGTGGCCCTGTTGAGTAGGTGTGTCACTGTGGGTGTCACTCATACTAGCAGCCTGGAAGCCAGTATTCTGCTAGCAGCCTTCAGATGAAGATGTAGAACTCTCAGCTTTTCCTGAACCATGCCTGCATGAGTGCTGCCATGATCCTGCCTTGGTGATGATGAACTGAACCTCTGATCCTGTAAGCCAGCCTCAATTAAGGCTTGTTGTCCTTTCATAAGAGTTGCCTTGATCATGGTGTCTGTTCACAGCAGTAAAACCCTAACTAAAACATCACTTGACCTTTCTTGGCTGACATCAGCTGGGAAGACGGTTGTAAGGACACGGTGAAGATGAGATCAAGGGAGGGGAAGGACTGAACTTGGAATAGGGATGGCAGGGGTGGAGAGCCTTGCTGCTTCTTCCTCTGCGATTGATGCCAACACTTGCCAGCACCAACCCACTGTCAAATGACCCAGTTGGGGCAGATTACCAAGTCTCAAGTGTCCAGATACAGAGAGGAGGCAAAAGGTCTGTTTTCCAATTCCTCACCAGGCAGAGTCTGGAGTGTGGGGTTTATTTCTAGCCCCACAGTTTTGAGAAGAGTGGTTACCCATCCAAGTACATCTACAAAGGTGGCTCAATGTAGCCCAGAGACTGGAATTAATCCCCTAAGACCAAGATGAAGATGCTGCAGGTGCTTCTGCTGCAGAAGAGATGTCTTAAAGTTTATGAACTCCCTCCTTGCTCAGGCTCAGGCTCCCCCTATTGTCCCTGCCTGTCTTTGTGTGTTCTGAGTCCTGCCTCTTGGGCCCATCTGCCTCTCATCCAAGCTTCTTGCACTAGACAACACTGCTTTGAGATTATCATGAAGATACACCAAGGGTGCACCTAATATTCAAGGACCTGAACACCTTTAGCTGGTCATGGGGCTTTTCCTGCAGTGCAGACTCTATAAGGGGGAATGAGCCCCTACAAGCAGACTTTAGAGCACACTCTGCTGCTGGCCAGACAAGAGGCAGGATGGCTTTCCAAAGCTCTACCCTGCTTCTGAGGCTTTCACTGCCAAGCCCCCTCCTGTCTCCATCTCCACACACAAATGGACTCTTCCAGTGGCCCTTGTTCCCTACATACCCCATGTTGTTCCAGTGGAATATCCCCATCCTCACAGTCATGTGGCTACCAGCAGCTCTCCCCAGGCGTGGCCATTTCTGAATCTGAATCTGTTGCCTGAACACCCCTGCATAGGGTCACACTGTTTAGCAGGGCTGGGTGTGCCCAAACTCTGCATCTCTGACAGGCTTCCAGGGATGAAGGAGCTGTTGTGCACTTACAAGGCCAAGTTTGCAAGTCTTTACTTGGTATTTAGCAAACCGCCTTAGCTCCAGGTGGGGCATGGGATGCAGCCACAAGGACTCAGGGGATTCCTGTTGCTTGATGCTTTTCTTTCCCAGCAGGCTTCCCAAAGGTACTCTCCTGTATTATTAGGAGAAAAATCCCACAACCCTTTCCTATAAAGATTTGCTCACAAAGATCCCTGAAGAAGGTCTGGCAGACACCTCTTACCAATAGCTTTAAGAATAAAAGACACAAGACAGTGTAACCAAAAGGATAGTCCATTAGGGTGGAGAGGTAGAAAGGCAAGACTGCCCCCATTTATTGTATCAAGTGCAAGTTGAGGGCAAAGTCAACCTCTAGGGTCTGCACTGCCCACCCACCCCCACCCCCGCTCACTCTTGAGTTCTGGTGTTCCCATTCTCGGTTCCTCGGTTCCTAAATGTTCCCCGCCTCTGGGAAACTTATAAAAAAGGTCCTGAACGGAGTCCTGCCTCTGGATACAGCCACCACTGTGACCCCTCTGGGAGTCCAGGACATTCCTGGTGACCAGATGGTATCTGGGAATTTTCTCTGAAGTATAGCAATCAGTTAGTGGGAGCCAGGGACAGAGGGCCTGGGGGCATGGAAGGGGGAGGACCTGGGGTTGAAGAACTGAAGTGCCCACAGAGAAGCACTCCACTTGCCAGCTAAATAGAGTCACTTTATCAGGGAACAAGGTGCAGAGTGCCATAAAATTAAAGTAATTTACTATAGCTGCCATTCTGCTCTGTTTGGATTATGCTTAAGCCACAGCCTGGAGGGAGAGAAGTCATGAGCACTAGTGAGGCATACAGGGGCAGAGGGGGCGTGTGGTTGGTATGTGTCCACCCCTGAACAACCATCCTGCTTCCATGAAAATGAAACGGGCCCTGGTGGGCTACCCCAGTGACCAGAGAGCCAGGGCAGTGGCTTTCTCTGTTGGGTAAAGCTGGACACAGTTTAGCCTGAAAAGGAGGATCTACCCAGGCCAGGGCAGAAGGCTCTGTCTCAGCTCACCACCACCACCCCCCCCCACACACACACACACACTCTTTCCATAGAGACAGATCTCGAAGTCAAAGCTTGACCCAAAAACCACAAGCAAAGTAAGAAGAGCCGATGAGATGAGGGTTCAAATCCTTCCTAGTCTTACCAGAGAACGAGGGCAAGTTGCATTAACCTTCTAAAGCTTGTTCTTTTGGGTTCATCTGTTTAATGGGGAATAATTCCTCTTAATGAATGGCATTGTTTGCATTACGGGATATTATGTCTGGTATCTGCCCTCCTAGAAGCCCAGCAGTAGCACCAAGTCCAAGTTACAGTGATAAGCTTTGATTGCCAACTTGCCACAACCTAGAATCACCTAGAAAGAGACTCAGTGAGGAAACTATCCCTGGGTTGGTCTTGTGAGCATGCCTGTGGAAGACTGTCTTAATTACATTAATTGATATGGAAAGATACAGTCCACTGTGGGAGACACCATTCCCTAGGAAAGGGGTTCTGAGCTGTGTAAGAGCAGAGAAACAGAGCTAAGCAGAGGCAGACATGTATGTGTTCATTTCCCTCTGCTCTTGACTGTGGATACGATGTGACTATCTGTTCTAAGTTCCTGCTTCCCCTTGGCTTCCCCACAATGATGGAATATCACATGGAACTGTAAGCTGAATTTCTCCTCAAGTTGCTCTTTGTTGAAGTATTTATTTATTTATTTAATGATTTCTTTATTTTATATATGTAAATACACTGTTGCTATATTCAGACACACCAGAAGAGGGCATCGGATCCCATCACAGATGGCTGTGAGCCACTATGTGGTTGCTGGGAATTGAACTCAGGGTCTCTGGAAGAGCAGTCAGTGCTCTTGACCATCTCTCCAGCACCCTGCCCCCTTTTATCACAGAAATAGAAATGAGAGTAGGATGAGACTCTAATGCAGAACCAGATGCCCTCATACCAGCAGTCACAATAATAACTACAGTGGACAGTCCCAACCGCTCATAGGCACACTGTCTCACATAGGCTTTGTAACAGCACCAAACCATGTGCAGCCAAAAAATAAAGCCCAGAGGCTGAGACACAGACAGAATGCCAGGGCTTGTTCAGCTCCACAGTCTATATTCTTAGCTGTTTCCCCTGGCTTCATGAAATGAACTCTCCCGGTGTGGTAGTTTGACTGAGAAATGTCCCCCATAAGCTCATGTATGTAATCACTGGATGCCCAGCTTGTGGCAGTTTGGGGGGAAGAACCTTTAAGACTTGAAGCTTTGCAGGAGGAAGCATCACTGGAGAAAGCTGAGACCTTGAGCCTCGCTCTCTCCATTTGAAGTTTGCTCTTGGTTTCCTATGTGTGGTTGAGCCCAACCTCTCAGCTTCTACTCCTGTTGTTTGCAGCCCTATCTCCCTGCCCCGATGGATTCTTAGCCCTCTGAAACCATAAGCCCCAAATAAAGTCTCTCTCTCTCTCTCTCTCTCTCTCTCTCTCTCTCTCTCTCTCTTTTATAAGTTGTTTTGACAGAGCGATAGAAAAGTAATTGAGATAGCCTAGAAGAAAGCATTGAAAACCTAGCTCTCTGTCACTCTCTCTGTCTCTGTCACTGATATGCAAAACAAATTACGCTGTGCCTAGGCTTCAGTTTCCCTACTTTCAACAAGGGGATGGGCAAGTAACCCAAAAGGATGAATCACTAATGTTCAGTCATTCTCTGTGTTGATGGGGACAGGCAAAGTCAAGGTGACAAGGAGGAAGAGGAGATTCAGGTCTCCCCAAAACAGAGTGACAAACACATGCTTGTGCATCAGAACCCTGGCAATCTAGATGCCCCTCCCCCACCCCAAGTCTCCCAAGTCTGCAGCAGCCCAAGGAAAGGAGAACAGCTTAAGAGGCAGCATCCGGGAGAAAACCCACAAGGAAGCTGGTGCCAAAAAGGATGCCTCATTTCTGCTGGGAAGGACAGGGGAACCTTAAGGACAAAGATGCCAGCAGGAGGTGACAGTGGCACGGGGGGGGGGGGGGGGATATGGGCTCCTGAACTTGAAAAGGAGGAACACTGTTCATCCCTGGTCCTGCAACTAGTATGATCTAAAACTCAGGTGCAGTGAGGTCCTGGAGAAACCATAGCGTACAGCAAGAGGAAGGTCCTTGGCTCCCCCTCCACCCTCGCCAAACCTCCCGCATCACTTGTCCACTTCTTAGAGCCTAGAGATGGTGGCATTTAAGTCTCAAGGAGAGAACAGAGCAGTGTCTAGCTCATGGGGGTCAGGAAGGGTTCAGCAGTCATCCTCAGCCTCTGTCCCCTCAAGTTTCTAATCTACGAATGACAGTGACCATGTCCACCTCTCAAACTTGACATAAGACGTGTCTATCACACAAACATGATGTCTGATCAGCAGACCTCCATGCCTCTTTTCTGGGCTCTTAGTCTTGCTTCTGTATAAGAGTTAGTAGCTCTCACTTCTCTTGGGTGCTGAGGGGATTGAGGGAAATGATTAAGGGCATGGCCTGCATGCCTATCTCAGAACAGGCAAGCCCTGTGCTCCCTGCCTTCCTGCTCAACCTATGGTCCTGTGGGTTTCTTGTAGGATGTGTGTTTCATATGTTCCCATTATATAGATGGTAACAGCTGGGCATAAACTCCAGTATTCCTAGTCTAGTCCACTTCAGAACTTGCAGGACTGAGAACACTGCCTAGTCAGCTGACAGCTGATAACATCCAACCCAGGGTCACCTTGACAGGCAGCCAGACATTTTCCCAGGAGGCAAGTAGAAGCAAGGTCCCTCTTAGCAACCAAATGTTATCTTTGCACAGGAACTAGAGTCTTCCTTCCTCTCCTAGCTAAGTGATTATGACCAGCTCAGCAGGAGAGTGGAAGTGGGGGTGGGGGGTTGTAGATCTCTGCCTTCCAAGTGGCATTGCTACAGTGGCTGCTGAAAACCATTGGAGGCTCCACTCCCTGCAGATCAGCAAGGCATAGATCTCTGTCAGTGACTCCTGCTCAAGGGCAGTACCATAAATCCAGCGTGGGAGAATGCAACTGAGCCAGCGCCAGGCACTCCCCAGCAAGCAGCTTTCCTGGAGCTGGCCACTCTGCACAGGGTTCACATGTAGTTGTTGTTTGGAGATCTGTTCCCTATTCATCAATAACCCCAGAGGACTGCCTCCTCCTGCTCTGCCCAGGCCAAGTCAATCACTTGCTTCTCACCTGAAGCCAGGAGTTTAATTCTCCTTCTAAACCAAGAGCGCTCTTGCTTCTTGGATTGCTTCCGTGGCTGCCCAGCTGAGTGTATCAGCCCAGCCAGCTTTCCCTGGCCCTGCTGCAAAAAAGAGAAAGCAGTTGTAGGGTGGGGCGGGGGTGGGGGAGCCCCAGCCAGGAAGAAAGGGCTAGAGGCTGGGCCACAGACTCCTCATCCAGCAGTCTGCCTGAGCTAGAACATCCTGGCTAGGCCATGCGCTCCGCACATTTAGCCAGGCATCAAACGCACCAGCATCGGCTCTCAGCCTGCTTCGTATGCCTAATGAACAGACAAGATCCTACCCTGAACACTCGTCCATTCCTCTGAAGGAGATCGACCACGTCAAGGTCAAGGCAGTGAGAAGCTAGAGTACTGCAGACAAGTGTGGCTGCAGGGGACATTAAAAGCCTGCTGGAGGAGACAGTAGCCAGGGTCAGGGCACTGTGAATACTGAGGGTTAAGGAGGTGCCGTTTGAGATGAGTTCTCAGTGCTACAGGGGAGTGGCCAGCCATGGGGGTGAAGACACAGAGATGCTGACTGTGAGGACAGCAGTGCAAAGAGCTGAGCAGAAAGGAGCTTCTTGTGGAGGACAGAAAGGAAGCTGAGGTTACTGCAGTTGGGGTTGGGCGGTTAAGACGAGGGGCTGGAGAAGGAGACAGAGTACTGTACATACAGTGTCATAAACTACAGACTGTGGTAAGGCATGTAGATGCTACTGGAACGAGAGGCTCCTGGAAGTTCTGGTTGCGGGATACAATCTGTTTTAAACTAGATACAGGTCCCCCCAACATTTAAAAATATTTTTAATTCTTAAAATGTATGTATATGCATGTGGCATGAATGGCATGCTATGTTTGTGTGTGTATATGTGTGTGACCATGGAAGCTAGAAGTATCAGATACCCTGGAACTGGAAGTCCATACAAAACTGTGCATTGTGGATCTCAGGTTCGATGAGAGATCCTGTCTCATAAAACTAAGGTCGGTGATCAGGGAAGACACTAAAGTTAGCCACCCGGTTGTGATTAATGGGATCTAGAACCATGGACAAATCTCTGGGGGATGTTTATGAGGAATTTTCTAGATTGGGTTCATTGGAATGGGGAGACCCACCCTAAATATGGTGGCACTCTTCCAGAGGCTGGGGTTCCAGATGATAAAAGGGAGAAACAGAGCTGAATGTGAGCCAGCCATCATCGCTCTCTGCTCCCTGACTGCAGATGTGAGTGCTGCCCAGATGTGACCAGTGACCTCATGCCCCGCCCTACACACCACCATCATGGACTGTGTCTCCTTAACCTGTGAGCCCAAAGGCATCCTTCCTCAAGTTGTCTCTGTCAGGCATTTTGTCACAATAGCGAGAAAAATGACTGATACAGGCAACCAACCCAGTCCAAAGCCCAGTTGGTCCACAGCGTTGGACTCCTGAGAACAGAAGGCACCTGACATATGGCTCCTTTCTTCTCAGAAAGAAAGCACATGTGGCTTACAGGTTCTTGTCTATCACTGCTCCATGCTGGACCATTATCCCCACAACTCTGGGAGTGGATAACATCCCTTACAGTTCTGCAATGTACAGAGAGTACACCTGTCCCCGGCATCCCTGAGGCCACAGCTGAGTTCTGTATGTGCAGCATCCCCTCCAGCCTTCTTGCCCAGCACAGAACATTAGGTGAGTCTTACCTTTTACCTTCCACTCAGCACCCACCTCACTGTTCAGTTCTCACAGTTTATTGGCCCCTTTTGCACACCTTTGACTCTGTTTCTGGTGGGTTCTTCTGGGACAGACGGCCTCCAGTCTTGCCTTCTCCATCTGCTCCACAGTTTAGGAAGTGTCCTGATCTTTATAAGTCGGGGCAATGCCACTTGTTGGGTGGCACGTGGGATCCAGGAAGCCATGTTGCTCACCTACTCTGTGCCAGCACTCCACCTTCCTCTTACCTCCCTCCATGTAGCTGCTTCTGACAAGCTCCTTACGTGTTCACAGGATCTACTGGATCACCCCAGGCGCTTGTTACACAGTAAGCAATGCTTGTGTCCACATCTACCATTGGCAGGTAGATGTCAGTTTTGACCCTCCTTGAGTTTCTGTGGTGGTTTGAATATGTCTGGCCCAGGGTGTGGCACTATTAGAAGATGTGCCCTTATTAGAGTAGGTGTAGCCTTGTTGGAGGAAGTATGTCACTATGGGGGTGGGCTTTGAGACCCTTCTCCTAGCTGCCTCGAAGCCAGTCTTTTCCTGACTGCCTTCGGGTCAAGATATAGAACTCTCAGCTCCTCCAGCGCCATGTCTGCCTGGATGCTGCCATGCTTCCTGCCATGATGATAATGGACTAAACCTCTGAAAGTGTAAGCCAGCCCCAGTTAAATGTTTTCCTTTATAAGAGTGGCTTTAGTCATGATGTCTCTTGAAAGCAATGGAAACCCTAACCTAGACACTTTCCATGTCACTTTTCTGTGCACTTAAGTGTTGAGGAGACAGAGGAAAAGGAGGTGAATTGGTATGCTCCACTCTGCAGGTCCATGACTATCCTCTAGCCAATGGATTGGGGATAGATTTATGCCAGCCACCCTGGGAGGCAATATATGGGATACAGGCTCTGGAGAGTATCTGGTAATATTCCCTGTGCTAATATGATTCCCTGATGAGCTCCCAGCTGCCTGGGAGATCTGCAGTAACTGATGTTTAACAAGGCTGTTGAATAAAGAGGGTGGAAGTGTCCTGTGAAGTTGTGCCGTATGCGTTAACTGTGAAAACTTCCCTTTAAAGTTTGCCACCGTTGGGAGCTGGAGACATGGCTCAGCTGTTAAAAGCACATAGTTCTCAATAGAGGAGCAGAGTTAAGGTTGCGGGGACCATATCTAGGGGCTCGAAATGGCCTATAACCTCAGTTCCAGGTGATCTAGCATCTTTGAACATCTACTTATCATATAAACATACGACATACCTACACACATATTTATGCACACATACATATATGCAAGCACACACACTGATAATATAATTATTTTCATATTATCCTTAAATAAATCCTTAGAAAATAAACATTTAAAAACTACCACACAATCTGAACACGTAGTCCAATAATGGCCCAGCTTATGATGTAAGATTCAGAAGGAGACACTCACATGGCCTTCTGAGGCTCTATCCTAGCTCACCCCATTCCCACTCAAATCCTCAAGAGATGTGGCTAATGCTACTGCAGGCCCAAATTGTTCTAAAGCAAACAGGCAGATCATTTTTCCTGTGTGCGTTAATAATTCAGGCTTCACACCAAGTTTTCAAACTGGATTGAAGCTGGATTGGCTTGCGGGACCAAAGTGGAAAAGCCTCAGACCCATATACTTTAAAGGAAACTTCTTTTAATTAGTTTTCTTTGAACATAGCACAAAGGTCTTGCTTGACAGAAAGGCCATTTCTTACCATCTTGAAACTGCTTCCATGTTTACCGGTGACATTGGCTTTCACTTTGGAAATAAGACCGTGGCTGCACAGACCCGCAGGGTCACACGCTTGTTGTTTCTTCCCTCTAGGCCTGTGTCAAAGCTCTGGGCATCAGTCTGGTCTGAAGCCTGACCTGAGGATCAAGGTTATGGGACAAAGGGAAAACAGAGTCATTGTCAGAACTGTCTTCTTCTAGTGTGGCCCTGGCAAAGTGCCAGTCTCAGTTTTCTGGTCCCTGAGACGGGAATGCTGAGAGACCTCGGTGAGGATTTAATAGGGTGGTGGCTGTCACCTGGCCAGTGCATAGCACATATGCTTGACTCTAGCAAAGGTGGTGATGAGAACCACACTGGGTCCTGTTTGGGTTGGAATGTGAAGTGTTTCCTGCAGGCTCGTGTGTTTGAACATGTGGTCCCCAACTGGTAGCATTGGTTTTGGAGGGTGAGACCCTTAGGACAGGAGCCCAGCTGTACATATAAGCCAAAAAGCCAAAAAGCCAAACTCTCTCAAGAGTAACTGAAGCAAGCCTACAGAGCTTGCTACAGAACTCTGGGTCAAATATTTCCACTTTTCTCTTTAGCAAATGTCAGACCAGTAAGGGGACCGCAGTCACAGCAGACAGATGTTGTTTCCTTGGGCATTGATTTCATCCCATCAGGATGGACTTCAGGGGCTGCAGCCTGTTTCTGGGAGGCATGTGGGGTGAAGGGTTGGGTAAGGGAGGCATCACAGCAACACTAACTCCGTGCTAGCTAGGGAGGAAGGGGACATCTCAGGACAAGCCATCCATCGGGACTCATTCCCCACTCTCCATACTACCTCCCTGTGGGGCAGTGGGAGTGTGACCCTCATGGCACCGGAAGTAAGAGCAGGCTTCCAGCTCCTTCCTCGTCCATCTGAGGAGCCTGCGATTTAATCTGCAAGTGACAGGTTGCTGCAGCTTTGAGTCACAGGGGGCCGTTCTTTTGTTTGTTTATTTCCCTTTGGAAGCCTGTCTGCTCAATAATTCAATTCAACAAGCCCTGCTTAAGCCCGACCTCATTCTACAGGGTTGTTCAGGGCACTGGAGGGGATGGAAAAATAAACATAAATAAGATCTTATTCTTGCTCTCAGGGAACTTCCTGTCTTGCCAAGGAGGGAGTTAGACAACCATCTGGAGCCCTACACCCTAGAGGAAGACTGGTGGTCAGCATCAGAAAAGCAAAAATGACTGCCCAGGGTGCCTGGGGTTGCGTATGGGATGTTGACAGATAATATTCAAGTCTGTCTGCTCTGTGACTGGGCTCAAAAAAAAAATCCCAATTTTATATTAACAAAGAAAACAAAAGCAAAGATTCTGTGTGATGTATGATTGACAGGGAGAGGCATCAGCAGTACCGATGCAGGCCCCTGAGAGGCACCTGCCTCCTCTCTTTCACCGTCTCTATACACACATCTCTTACTAGTCTGGTGCCAGGCAAGTCAAGATCAGTACAATAACTGAGGCATCCAGGCCAGGAGAAACTCTGAGACCTCAGAGCCAGGAGCCAGGTGGCAAACTCAGAACTCATTCTCTACAACAGAAGAAAACCACACTCTATCTATCCTCCTTCCAAAGCCTTGGTTTTCCCATCTGTACAGTGGGCCACTAAGATGGGATGCATGAGCTCCCAGTTCTGTTCCTGGTTGTTTTGAGGGTTCCCTCAAGGCCTCATCAAGGATAGACCCACCGCACCCCCACTACAGTCAGCAAAGCTCAGCTCTTATCTATATATAAGCCTAGTGTCTGCTTAATGTTTCTCTTTGAAGCCAGGGTTTAGAGGTTAAAAATAAATGGAGAATGACTATATTGGCTGTCCTCTGAGGCCTGCTTTGGCTTTGACATTCTACTTCCCGTCCTTGAATCTATTTCTTGAGTGCCTACTGGAAGGCAGACCTGATCCTGGCCTGTAGGGTTTGGCTAATGAGCAAGATAGCCTTTCAGGCCTCCCTCATAACCTCAAAGTGAGGAAGATGCTGTCATTCAAGGTGGCTGTCTTCAGAGAAGCCACTGGGAAGTATATGGAGTCAGGAGCACTTCCTGAGGGCCTTCATTTGGCCCCAGGCAGGATAGCATCCAAATCACTTCTGAGAAATGGCCTAAGTAAGGCTACTCTCTCAAAAGTGAGAGACTACCATCATCTTCCACCCCAAACCAGCCCCACAGTCATAAGAACAGAAAAACACTGGGGGTTGTTATGGTTTAAATATGTAACACCTTTCACAGGGTCATGTTTTGAACACTTGGTCCCCAACTGGTGGCTCCATTTGAAAATAGCTATAGAGACTTTGGGAAGTAGTCACTGGCCCTTGGGGATATGTTTCCTTAGCCACTTCCTGCCTCAGTCTCTGCTTTCTGGGCTACCATTTTGTGAACATGGTATGTGTCATATGCTTCCTGGGCCATGATTCCAGCATCTTCACCACACCTTCCCCACTATGGGGGACTGAAAGCTTCTGAGATATGAGCCAGAACTGACCTCTTTGAGTTGTTCCCATGAAGAATTATCTCACAACCACACAGAAGTAACTAATGCAGGTGTAGGCTCCTGTGTGTGGTAACACTGTAACCTTGGCCTTCTCGATCCCATAGAACAGTTGAGAAACCAGAGACTTGGAACTATGTTGTGACCTGTTCAAGGAACTGAACCTTCTTTCTCTTCCCCCTGGGCTGGAGATCCTTTGCAACAAAGGTTCTCAACTTTCCCAATGTTGCACCCTTTAATACAGTTCCTCATGTCGTGGTGACCCCAACCATAAAGTTATTTTCACTGCTACTTCATAGCTATATTTTTGCTACTGTAATGAATCATAATATTAACAGCTGATATGCAGGATTTCTGATGTAGGACCCTTGTGAAAAGGTCATTTGACAACTGCCCCCTCCCCCAATGCCCAAAGGGGTCATGACCCACAGATTGCGAACCTTTGCTAAGTAAGTATCATCGCGTCTCTCCTGCACACTGCTGTGAAGGTCAAAGGAATGGATTGTTGGTTCAGGGTAGGGCCAGAGTATCACACAAAGAGTCAGTACCCTTTTGAAGCCAGTAAGATGGAAGTAACAGAAACCCAAAAGGGAACCTTTGAGAAGTAAGACTGAGCTTCCCACCATTCTACTCCCCTGTTCCCTGAGCATCCTATACCAGCCTGGGCAGGATACTGTCTTGTACCAGGATTTGGGGCATTCCCCTTCAGCCAGCAAGTCAAGGTGGGTGTCTATGGCTTCGAAAATTACTGGAGCTGAGTGGAAGGGGTGTATTGGCTAGAAAAGCTCCATCTCACCTGTCCACTGCCCTTTCATAGTGTTCCAGAGATATAAAGAGCCTGCAAACCCTCCTTATAGAGGCTCCTAATAATGGCTAAAAATTAGCGATCAAACAGACTCGTGGTTCTAGGCCCTCCATTTGTTAGCAACTTGACCTGGAGTAAACTGTCAAGTGTCCCTCTCCACTGAATAGTGGATAATAGTGTACAGAGACTGCTCCCTTCTTTTAAAGATTGCTATGTGCTTTTAATTCCAGTTTCTGGTTTCTGCTGTGTCCCGTGTGCTCACAGCTGAAGTCACGTGGCTGGAGGAGACCTCCCACCTCTTCTCTAAGATGAACACTCTCAACAGCTTTGTTAGCACATAAACCACACGTCACACAAATCTCCCACTTACAGTGCACACTCCAGTGGCTTTTACTGTATCCATGACTTTCCCATTCATCACCACCATCAGTTCCAGATCACTGTCATGACTCCCCTAGAAATCCTCACATCTGAAGCTATCAATTCCCAGCTCCGCATCCTCCTACTCCCAGGCCAGCCTTGACCAGTCGGCTGGCACAGAGCAATCTACTTTTGTCTCTACTGATATGTTTACTCTGGGCCATCATATCAATGATGCCACACGATATGTGAGCCTTTATGACTGGCTTCTTCCCTCTGGAATAGTGTTCTCCACTTCACCTGTGCTGTAGCTTATATTAGTGTCTTTTCTTTCCTCCTTCCTTTCCTCCCAATCTCTCTTTCTGGCATTAGACAGCTATACCGTATTTTACTTACCTTCCATCATTTGATAAATATTTGGGTTATCTTCATTTTCTTCCCTTTGTGTGTGTGTATGTCTTCATGAGGGTGTTATGTGTGCACATGCAAAAGCGTGGGGTCTGTATGTGTGTGCACGGAGGCCCGAGGTTTATGTTCAGTGCTTTACTCTATTGCTTTTTGTTGTAGGGCAGGTTGTCCCACTGATTCCAAAGCTTGTCAGCTTGGCTACACTGGCTAGTGCCCCAAGGATCCCCCTTTCTCTGCTTTCTTCTCATCTGTGGGGCTATAAACACGTGCCTCCAAAACAATTTTTCTTGGGAGGAATGTGGGTCCTTATGTTTGTGTGACAAGCACTCCACTGAATAAGCCATCATCATAGCCCTTATTTCTGCTTTTTGACTATCATGATTAATGATATATGAATATACACACACAAGTCTTTACTTAGATTTTTGGTTGTGAGCCTAGCCTTTAATGGCTGAGCTGTCTCTCCAGCCTGCACAAGACTTGTGCCATCATTTCTATTGGCATAGAATCACAGGGGGAAACCACATAAGGAGCTGCCTTTTGTTTTCTGAAGTAGCTGCATTATTCCACAGCTTCACACCTCATCCTCACCCCCAACCCCTGCTCCTGGTCTCTAGCTTCACTCAGAAAGTGTCTCACAAGTGGTCAAAAGCAATACCGCTTTCTCTTCCCTTGTTTACAAATAAATCTGTGTCCTTAACCTCCAGCTTTTGTTAATGCTTTGTGAAATTCCTCCTGCTGCTCTGGTTCTGAGTTCGGTGCAGAGTTCCCTGGTTCCTGTCACATAGAATACTCAAGGTTCTCTCATCAAAACACTCCTGGGCACCAAGAAGTCATCTTAGAAGTTACATGACGCCTCCCTGGCTTGTTCCTCTCAAAGAGATTGGGGGGGGGGTCTTGCCTTGCCTTACACACACACACACACACACACACACACACACACACACACACACACACTTCTCACTCCTTACAAACTACTGGCATCCTGCTCAGCTGTATGGTCCAGGAGCTCTTGGAAGCTCACATCTAATCAGGGAGACATTGATGGCTTGGCACTGACTAGGGTTACAGCTTCAGACATGGGTATCTTGACCAGTATCCAGAATCTGTCAATACGGCCCATTGAGGAGAACTAGAGCACCAGTCTTGCTATAGAATTTAAGCCATGTATGTCTCGGCTCCTCAGAGCTCTACAGCAGGCTGTGGAATGCTCTACAATAAACAGCAGGGAAGCTGTGAGCAGTCAATGCAAATGAGAACACAGCAAATGGATTGGGAGACTCATTTGAGGGTAACCTTTGCCTGGCTCTGGACCCTTTTGTCTTTGGCTGGCTATTCTCTGTAGCTTGCCCAGATCTCTCACAAGACCTTCTATGTCAGACTTAGCTTTCCTAGGAATAACTTTTGTTTAAAAAAAAATAAAAAATAAAAAACAGCTCAAGAGAGCTGAAGCTGAAGAAGATTTTCCTGGGTGATATGATAAAGAAGTTGGAGTGGGAAACAGAGGAAGTCCCTTTCATATGAATGTGCGGCTCTGTCTGTGTGCCCCCCCCCCCAACTGAAGATAGTCTCTGTGGAGCTAAGTAGGTGTAGACAAAATAATTGGGGTAGTTCTAGATTTAAATATATCCAGTTTCATTATTTCCAAGGATAGGGACAGTTTTCTGCCTGACTGTCTGGATACAGACTCTCGGGGTTGGATGCTGACAGCTTAATCCCACCCTGAGCTTCAAATGGGCCATAATCCTGGGTTTATCATTCCTTCCTACGCTTCATGGACTAGAAAAAAAGTAACTTTCACAGAGATGGGGAACTGTGTCCCCAAGCAGGGAAGCCTACTGAATAGATAGATAGACCCAACAAGGCTTCACAATTTACCTTGTCAACTTTCTCAAGAAGCATCTTAAGGCTCCCAGGACCTACCTTGGGTGAATTTTTGCAGGATCTATTTTTTTCTCCACTTGCTGAATGCCCAGAACCTACTAGGCAACTCACACACAGGTCTTCCTCTCACTCCAATGTCCCAAGATAGTTGCTAGCGCCACACTCTACAGAGATGAACTGAACTCAGAGAGGCCACGCAGGTTACCCAAATCTACCAAACTAGAAAGTGGCTGAGTTGAGACTCAAATTCTAAATCCAAGTGGCACGCTGTCTCTCCTCCTCCACAGTCTTGCTGGAGACCGACAGCCAGCTGGTGTTGTGCTTTATCTGTCTGTACAAGTGTGTTCCCTGGGCTCACTGACAGAAACTGAAAGTTTCTGACAGAGGCTCTTCTGCCTCTCTCTGTTTCCTGCCATCCTTTGGTGGGTTGTTTCTCCCTGGAAAGAGGCTGGAGCATTCATTAGGAGACTGACAAGCTCATATACTCAATCATTCAGTCTCTACACCTGAGGATGCTCTGAAGGCTTGTGCAAAAGAACTGTCTCCCACATCACAGGCTAGCAAGAGGTGTCCCTAAACAGCTGGAATGGCTTGTGGGCAGCAGTGCACTTCTGCAGAACAAACTCATTCATGGTGTCTCTGGCCACCAATGGCCATGTCCTTGGACTCCATGCTGATGAAATGACAGCCTAGGAAGCAGTGGGCTTTATTTCCAAAACTTATCAAGCAATATAACATGTAAGTTTGAGTGCCAAGATGACTTGGTTGGAATCCTCACTATCCTACGTACCTACTCTAGAGTGCTCTCTCTGTGCCTCAGTTTCCTTGTATACAATATTCCATCATACTGTTGATAAGAGAGAAGTAGCAGATCAATTCATGTCAAGTACTTTAAATAATAGTCTATAAGCCAGCCACTGTTATCCCAGGAACACTCTTGATGGAAATTCAAAATTCATATGATGACTCAGAAGCCCAGAGATGCCCTGGAAGGATTACCAGGAGTCGATGTTGGATGAAGGCCACTCAAAAATTTATGGAATTAGCCATAAAGTCTCAAAATCCATATGTCCATTGTTTTTTGAGGCAGGACCTTTGGGAAGTAGCAGAATTCAAGGACATCATGAAGATGATGGACTTCATACCATGGCCTTTGGTGGATTTAGTCCAAGGACCAGTAAGACCTTTTCTCTCTAATTATTCAGTGCCCTTTACTGTGTTGTGTGGCAAGAAGGCCTTTCCCAGAAGTCAATAGATGCCAGTAACATGGTCTTGAAGTTCCCAGCTTCCAGAACTAAGAGCCAAATAAACTTCTGTTCTTTATAAATTACCTATCCCCAGATACTTTATGATAGCAACAGAAAATGAGCTAGAACATAAAGTAAGGTGGACCTTTGGAGGTCCATAAGGAGGTGGGACTACTAAAACCAAGCTCAGGAAATAGAGTTCAGTGGAAGATGCACTCATCAGCACTCTGGCCAGCACCACCATCATCACTGTCACCCCCACCACCACAACCATCACCACTACCACTACCACCACCACCAGCAACACCAACACCAACACCAACACCAACACCAACACCAACACCATCATCATCACCACCACCACTACCACCACCATCAGACCAACAGCATTTTGATATTTTAATGCTTGGTCACATATGGTAACTGGCAAGACTTCAGATGTATGTCACTTAGCAACATGAATCTGAGAGGTGCATCATCAGGTAATTATCCTGTGGGAACGTTAGAGTGTGCTTGCACCAAAGAAGGAGCTATCGACATCCCCAAGAGTTACAATCTTATGTGGTAACATCTTTAGTCTGTTGCAAGTGATGTCCTTCACCAACCAAAACTTCATTATGCAATATATGACTGTGCCTGCAAATGATTCTGCAGTTCCTACGACTGCCTGAGGATAGATTATTCTCTATACTTGTTATTCTCAACTGGGGCTGATTCCATTTTCCACCCGGTGACACTCGGTGATGTCTACAGACAATGTAGTCCCATCTAGGAGGTTGTCACCAGGAATGAATAGAGGCTCAGATGCTCCCAAACACCTTACAGTGCACAGGACACACAGCCAGTGACAAAGAGTGATCCAGTTTGAAATGTCTCTAGAGCTGCAGTGAGAAACCCTGCCCCTCAGGATTTATTTAAAGAGTGACTTGGGTTTGGCCTGACCCAGGAGTTCGCTTCTATAGCCTATTAAGTAAAACTCTGTATTTGAGAAGCAAGGTCTTAAATGATTCATGTACGGTGAGCGATACACAGAGACTAAACTGAAGTATGAGCTACATAAACCAAATGAAAGGCATAGAAAGGATAGAAGGCTCAGTGGGATTAAGGCTTACAGATACCTCTTAAAGTCTGTATACACCATGCCAGGAACTGTGTATGATAATCTTCCTTCTAATGTTAATCTTGATTATCGATTTGACAGGACCTAGGATTGCCCAGGAAGATAAACCTCTGGGCATCCCTGGGAGGGACTATCTAGATCAGGTTAGCCTTTGAGCCTGCCATACCCATGAAGGAGTTTCTAGATTAAGTTGGGAAGACCTACCTTCACTGTAGGGACTGCTATCTCATGGGTCAAGGTCTGGGACTTAATAAAATGGAGAACGTAAGCTGAGTACCTGCTTTCATGCCTCTATGCTTACTGACTATAAACACAGGATGACCATCTACCTCATGTTCCTACCACCATGACCTCCCCATCATGATGCACTGTACCCTCAAGCTGTGAACCAAAACAAACTCTTTCTTCCTGAAGCTATATGGTTGGGTGTTTTTAAACATATATTTATTTATTCACTTCTTTACATCCCTGCCTCTCCTCCCAGTACCCCCTCACAATGAGCCCTCCCCCCATTCCAACTTCCCCTTCTCAGAAGGGGAAGCCCGGCTCTGGGTTTCACCCACCCACTAACACCTCTCACTCTCCCACCCCCTACAACCCCACTCTACCACGTTCCCCAACTTTACCACTATCCCATCCCCCACCCCTTTCCACCCTGCAGGTCAAGTCACTGCAGGATTAGGCACATTCTTTCTCACTGAGGCCAGACAAAGTAGTCCATTTAGGGGTACGAGATCCACAGGCAGGGACCTGTGGATCTGCCCCTGTTCCGGTTCTTGGGAGACCTGCATGGAGACCAAGCTGCTCACCTACTATGTATATGCAGGGGACTAAGGTTCAGCCAGTGCTCATTCTTTGGTTGGTGATTCAGTCTCTGGGAATCCCCCAAGAGTTCAGGAGAGCTGACTCTGTTGGTCTTCCTGTGGAGTCCCTGTCTTATTTGGGCCCTTCAGTCCTTCTCCCAACTCTTTCACAAGACTCCCCAAGCTTCATCTAATGTTTGGGTGTGAGTCTCTGCATCTTTACCCATTGGCCGCTTGGAAAAGTCTCTCATGGGACAGTTATGCTAGGTTCCCATCTGCAAGCATAACAGTACCATGAATAGTATTGGGATTGGTTCTTGCCCAAGGGATGTATCTCTGTTTGAGGGAGTCATTAGTTGGTCATTCCCTCAGTCTCTGTTCTTTGTCCCTGTGCATCTTAGGCAGGACATATTTTGGGTTGAAGGTTTTGTGGGCAGGTTGCTGTCCTTATCCCTCCACTGGAAGTCCTGCCTGGCTACTAAGTCCCGACTAAGGAGTAGCCACTTCAGGATCCATACTCCCCACTGCTAGGAGTCTCAGCTAGCATCACCCCCATAGACCATCTGGGATCTCCCCCATCCCAGGTCTCTGGCACATCTTAGAGATTGCCTTCCCAGGCCTATCTTCCTTCTCTCTCCCCTGCTCTCCCTACATATGATCTCTACCCATCCCCTATCCCGTTCTCTTCCTCATCCCCTCTTCCACTCAGTTCCCTCCATCCACCCACCTCTGATATCTATTTTGTTTCCCCATCTGAGAAAGATTCAAGCATTCTCTCTTGGGCTCTCCTTGTTATTTAGTTTCTTTGGGTCTATGAATTGTAGCATGGGTATCTGTACTTTATGGCTAATATCCACTTATAAGTGAGTATATACCATGAATGTCCTTTTGGGTCTAGGTTACCTCACTCAGGATATATTCTAGTTCCATACATTTGCCTGTGAAATTCATGATGTCCTTGTTTTTAATGGTTAAGTAAATGAACCACATGTTCTGTATCCATTCTTTAGTTGAGGGATATCTAAGTTGTTTCCAGCTTCTGGCTATTACAAATAAAGCTGCTATGAACATAGCTGAGCAAGTGTCCTTGAGTGATGGTAGAGCATCTTTTGGGTATATGTCTAGCAGTTCTACACCTGGGTCTTGAGGTAGAACTATCCCCAGTCTTCTGAGAAACCGCCAAATTGATTTTCAATTTCAAACTTGTACAAGTGTGCACTCTTACTAGCTGTGGAGGTGTGTTCCCCTGGCTCCACATCCTCGCCAGCATGTGCTGTCTTCTGAGTTTTTGATCTTAGCCATTCTGATGAGTGTAAGGTTGAATCTGAGTCATTTTGATTTGCATTTCCCTGATGACTAAGGATGCTGAACATTTCTTTAGGTGCTTCTCCTCGGCTGTTCAAGATTCCTCTTTTGAGAATTCTTTGTTTAGCTCTGTACCCCATTTTTAATTGGGCTATTTGGATTGTTGGTGTCTAACTTCTTGAGTTCTTTATATATTTCAGATAGTGCCCCCCTGACAAATGTGAGAAGATCTTTTTCCAATCTGTAGGCTGTCATTTTGTTCTAATACCGGTGTCTTTTGACTTATAGAACCTTTATAGTTTCATGAGGTCCCATTTATTAACTCTTGACCTTAGCTCCTGAGCCACTGGTCTTCTGTTCAGGAAGTTGTCTCCTGTACCGATGAGTTCAAGGTTATTCTCCATTTTCTGTTCTATTAGATTTAGTGTATCTGGTTTTACATTGATGTCTTTGATCCATTTGAACTTGGGTTTTGCGCAGGGTGATAAATATGGATCTATTTGCATTCTTCTACATGCAGACATCCAGTTAGTTAGGTATTTTTGTCTCAGCAACAGGAAAAAGTAGATAATGCATTTGTCTCTGAAACCACCCTAGCTTTCGATTTTTGTGCATCAATACATCAGATAAATTTTGGACCAGTCCTGTAAGCATCAGTGACAGGTAATGGACAGATCTGATTGCTTTCCAGACTCCACCTACTGCCACTGGAATGGAGCCACATCAAGAGTTGTTACATAACAGGCCTTCCTGTAAACTTTGCTCGTGGTTGGCAGCTGCCCTGAGCAGCAAGGTTTTTGTTCAGGTGGAGGCAGATCATTTTCATATGTGCAAAGAGTGCACTTTCCTCTTTTGCTTCCTCTTAGGAGATCAATAAACATCTTGTTTCGCTTTTATTTAAAGTCATGTGAATTCTCTACAATCAGCATTTGTTTCCTTTTATTAAGAGGATCTTTCTGAGGTTAACAGTAAAGTTTGGAAACATTGTCTCTTTATGATCAAAAATCTCAATGACAATAGCACAGGGGTATAGTAACACAACACATGTCATTTATTAATTGCCTACTACTGGGGACACACTGTGTCAGCACCTCCAATCCTCCACACAAGAACACCGTCTTTTTTTTTTTTTTTTTTTTTTTTTTTTTGAGAAAGCAAAGTACAGGTGTGTTCAGGCTTGGGCATGAGAGCTGCCTGGCTACGTCCTGCATCTTAGTCAGAGCAGTCCTTGATACCTCCTGGAATGCCAGCATGCCCAGCATAGCCCTACAAACAACTTATTCTGTCCTACTGTTCGTTGTGTGGCCTTCAATCTTTTCTCCAGGTCTCTCCTCTAACAGCAGGGTTTACTTTCTTTCACTACCCACTTTCCAAGCTTAGAAGGTATGGCATAAGAAACTCATACTAGAGGTGGCTACTGATCTAGCTCTAAGGTCATCAGACTTCTTCTCTAAAGGGTCATTCTACTCTATTATTGTCCCCCCAAAAAAGCTATAGATAATATGTGAACAAAGGCACATGGTTTTGTTCCAATAAAGCTTTATTGACCAAAACCAAAACCAACCAACCAAACAAACAAACAAACAAAAAAAAACCAAACAGGTGGGATGCCAGCTTTGACCCCCAGGTAGAAGTTGGCCAAACCCTGACCTACATTTCCTCCAGGGTCTCTCACATCACTGTTGCTCTGAAATCTCTGTGAGGCTAGAGGCAGAAGAATGATGGGTGGTCTGAGGAGAAAGGCTCCCAATAACTGGCAAGATTTCACTCAGTGCAAACAAGGCTCTGATTCTTTAATGACATTTGCAAGCACACCCCAGAGAAGATACAGGCAGGATGAGCCTGTGTGCACCCACCTGCCAGCTCCAATAACCATCACCGTTCCTGTCAGCCCATGTCATCTGTCCCCTGACACACATCTCTTTGTTTCTGAAATACTTTAAAGCACATCTAGACATCCCATTATTCCACCCATAAATACTTCAGTGTATCTCTTTAACGGAGAAGAATTCTTTTTTTAACAAAACAGCCTCAAAACCATTATCACCCTAACAAAACGAGGCATCACTCCTTATTAGTGTCGTGTATCTTGTATGTGTTTAAATTCCCCCTAATTGTCTCTAAAATGTCTTTTTTTTTTTTTTAGAAAAAAAAAAAAAACCCTGGTGATTTGAATCAGGATCCAAATAAAATCTACACATTGTATGCACACAGCTTCTAAATTTTTGAATTAGTTGTCAACATGTGCAAATCTGGATTTCACATAAACATTGAATTTCCAGCTTCTCTTGAGAAATAAAATCCTGGAAGGGCTGGCGTCTTCACAGTCCCAGTCTCCAGGGCAGCCAGTGGATGTTGCAGTCCAACCTGTAGAACTTGTGAGGCCAGGGAAAGCTAGGAATGCACAGGAAATGGATCTAACATCAAGAGGTTATTTGGGGAGCATTTTTTTGTTACTCAACTGAGCACTTCTCAAGCCTGAATTCCGTAAATGGCAACATTGTATTACAATGTTAAAAGATTAGAGACCCCCCTAAACATGTCCTCTTTTTGCAACACCATCTCTGAAGACATTAGGTTTGTGGTTCCTGTTCTGGACATTTTGGGCTCCTCTACCTTGCAACAGAATTATTTGTGCCCCTTTGAACCCTTCTTCTTCTCACTCATCTACACCTTCCCCCTACTTTTTTCTTCCATCAGAGCAAATTCTCTACCTGGCTCCAGGAGGGCAGAGGCAGAGAACTGAGGCAGGACCTGGACTATGCAAATGGCCTCATGCTGGACGCGCCCTCCCCTACCAGCTCCTTTTCTGCCTGATTCTCCCAGAGCCCGGAAACTCTCACTCTGTAGGCAGAAAGAGATGCAGCTTGCTTCCGGATTCAGCTTTACCTTGGGATTGTTTGTTTGTTTAGTTGGTTGGTTGAATTTATTCGTTCACATTTTGATGGGGGGGGGGGTTGTTTTGGGATTTGGTTTGCATGTTTGTTTTGTTGTGCTGTGGATTCTACTCAGGGCTCTGTACATACTAGGCAAATATTCTACCACTGAGTTATAACCCCAGCCGGTAAAAAGATTAGGGGTGGGCAAAAAGATGGGTCTGTGGGAAAGAGTGCTTGTAGCTAAGCCAGCAGACTCATATGGGAGAAGAGAACCAACTCTTGCAAGTTATCCTCTGACCTCCAAATGTGTACCATGTACATCCTTTCATTTCTGCCTCTCGAGTAACTGGGGTTATAGGCTTGCTCCACCAGCAATTGAAAAGAATCTCTCTCTCTCTCTCTCTCTCTCTCTCTCTCTCTCTCTCTCTCTCTCTCTCTCTGCCTGTTGCCTGAGGACAAGTATCAGGATGGAAAGCTCTCAGTTATTTCTCTAACACCACACTTGCCTGTGTGCTGCCATGCTCTCCACCATATAACTGTCTCTGAAACTGTAAGCAAGCTCCAATTAAATATTTTGCTTTATAAGAGTTGCCTTGGTCATGGTGTCTCTTCACAGCAATAAAAACACCAGTTAAGACAGGGTGCTTGGAAGGGACCAAGAACAAAGACAGTAGAAATAATTGAGACAGGACAGTGCATGGCATTTTCTCTCCAGTTCCAGGGCCCCCCTCTACCGAACAAGGGTGCACTCTGGCTACTGGTGTTCTTCTTCACATCCTGACTGGTCCTGTCTGCCTACGCCCCAGTGTGATCCCTGGATGGCATCTATCAGGACTGGCGAGATGCTGGGAAATGCTGCAGCTGGCTCTGAGCCCATGTACTATTCCAGTATGTAGGACAGGTGTAGGCTGTTGGTGATGCAGCAGCCCACCCTGGGGTGCTCAGTCACGCAGAGGAGCCCAGCTGCAGGGAAACCAGGTGGCCCAGTGGAGGAGTCAAATGTGTAAACAAGCAATTACAATAACTGTGACAAATGCTAAAATAGAAGCTGGCACCTTGGGGACACAGAGGAAGTATCTATTTGGTTACTCAGTCATAGGCGCCCCCATCTTGTTCCAAAAATGATATGAGAAGGCCAGAGGAGCTCACAATGAAAGTGATGTATGTGAGGACAGGGAGATGGTGGAGGAGATGAAAGTGTGCCCAAGTTAGAGCTCAAAATATTCACCAAGAGCTCTGAGGCTTTTACTGGAACTCAGCCACACGTTTGCATGGGAGCTTCCTAGCAGCCAGTGCAAAGGGAGAAATCCTTGGAGTTATAAAATGTAGGGAAGAGAAAACACAGGCCTCACTAGAGATACACAAGCCTTCCTGAGCTGGGACCCCAGAGAATTTCCTCTCCACTCATATCTAAAGAAACCTCCCTAGAATTTAGAGCTAGTGAAATGGATGATGACTCTGTGTGGAGTTTTCTGTACAACACTTGTGAACTTCAAGTTACTCAAAAATTCAAATTTTAAGTCTCCATTTGGAGGCCAACCATGGCTCCAGGCACTACCGGCCTTCAACAGGATTATAATGTTCTGAATTGTGTCTTCAGGAAGCAGCATATACACAACACAGAGCACGTAGTAGGACCTCCATAAATGTCAGTTATAGACATTTAGCCCTGGATGGTTAAAATGAACGTATGAGCAACGACTGGAAAGAACTGACTAGTATTTACAAGGTGCTGCTTCGGAGCTGAGGACACAGCCAATAGATAACCGTGGGCACTGAGGACGTTTTAACCTGTGTCAACTGGCAAAAATTACTTGACAATTTCGCCTATGTCTCTTGGTTTCTGCTCCTGGGCACACAGAATTCAGAGGAGTGGTAGGAGCAAGGTTTAAGAACGCCATTTTGATGGAACCATTGAACTTTAATTGACTTTTTTTTCTTTTTTCTAAAACTATTAGCTTCAAAGTGACTTTTTTTTTTTTTTTTTTTTTTTTTTTTTTGTAAGAGCATACATAGCACACCATTGTGAACTTTATCTAGGACTCCTGGCCTTAAGTCCTGAAGGAAAACTGGCTGACAGGGACACAGAAGAGCCACTTCACTTAATTCTGGATTCTGTCACAGCCTTACTTCAGTCATGTTTAAAATCTGTCAGTGATCCCCAGACCAACACAGCAGACATGACCTTACACCGGGGGCTGAATCTCACAGGACATCACAGGAACTCACAGAGTTCTTAAATAGAACATGATTCTTAGGATAAAAACAATAGCATGGTTTTGTGAAGACACGGTAGCATATGGTTTAACTCTACCTTTGTAACATGAACAAGTCCATCTACCTGAGAGAGCTACCACTTCCCACCTCTCAAAAAAGAACAAAACAACAAACAAACAAACCACTCATGAGCAACAGGGTGAATGAGCAATGATCTCCATCCAGAGCACCATGGGATCCACTGCACGCCTGGTGGGGTGGGGGATGAGAGGAGCATCTTCTCTGACTAAGAGGATGAGGGAGGTCTCTCCAGAGGAACTGACTGCACAGGCACTCTCGGGGATAAGGAGGAACGGGCCAATATACTGTTGAAAGACTGATAAAGCTTCCAAGCATCTCCCAGTTGTAACTCTGGAAATTTCATCTCTCCTTTGCATTTGTCCAAAGAGATGCTGAAAGCACTGGGGTGCCTCCTGTATCTCCCCTACTAACTTTGGTCTTAATATCCAGTGTCAGGGCAGGACACATGAGCAGAGCAAAGATGAACTTTAGTAGGGAAGGGTAATAGGAGGCCTCTGAGTCAAGCACTCTGTCTGCTTCCTGTGGAAAAGGGGGCTGCAAACTCTTCTGGATGAATGGTAAGCCAAGGACCCCATCCAATTGGCACCCCAAGCCCACTAACAGCACCAGCCTAGAGCAAAAAAAAAAAAAAAAAAAAAAAAAAAAAAAAAAACCCAGCCCAAAGACAATGATTTCTAACTGAGGGCCAGGTCTGAAGAGATCTTTTCTAATACCTGGTATTTCTACAGGAAGCACCAAGCACTTCCAGCACGGATGTGCTCAGTGGGCCAGTGGCAAAGCCTGAGGCTGTGGTCTGGGAGCAGCTGCTTGGGAGCACCTGGCTTCTGACCCCTGACCCTACATCCTGCCAACTCTGGTCTCACAGCACCTCTCCAGGTGCGGAAGGGCAACTGGTCACTGAAAGATCAGAGTCCATAGAAAAGGCCTTAGGCTGTCCTCATAACGAACTCAGAAAGCTAGGGAGACAGGGAGCACTGAGAAGATGGGAAGATGTTGGGAGCAGACAGAGTCTGACCTCCCAGGTGAGGGAGAGCTTGAGATGGAATCAGAAGAAAAAAAAAAAAAAACCCACTTCTCTATTCACTGTGCAGTTCATCTTTGATGATGTTATTGTTCTCATTATTGAAGAACTGGGTCTTGTAGCAAACACATGCTTCTAAGAGTCAGACAACTGAATAACCATAACCATCCATAGTAACAATATAATATGAATGTATGAATGAAACCTACTGGGTACCAGCTCTATCACAGGCAAAAAAAAAAAAAAAAAAAACAAACACCTTCACCAAAACACACTGTGGTATGTCCATATACAGAGATCTTTTAAATGCAAGAAATTCTGATCCAGGTTTCAACGTTGAGGATATCCTAGGAAGTGAAATAAGGAAGCCACCAGAGGATCAGGTCTATATGAGGTACTTAGCACGGTCAAGATCAAGAAAGCAGAATGTTTGTCCTTGGAGGGAGGGTGATGAGGAGTCTTAAAATGGGCATGGCTTTCAACTCAGGAAGACGAGACAGTTCTGGAGATGGATGGAGTTGATGGATGTACATTGCTCACTTAGATAGAATTTAGGGTCTGGGGGTGGCTTAATGCTATAATATTTGTTTAGTATACACAAGATCCTTAGTTCAATCCTTGGTATTGCAAAACAAATAAAAGTAATACAAAGCTGGACTGCCAAGATGAGTCAGAGAGTAAAGCTGACCTGCCCGAACCACATGGCGCATGGCAGAAAGAGAGAACTGATTGTTAAAAGGTGTCTTCTGATTTCTACACACTTGTCATGGAGCGCGCACGAGCACATGCAAATGCACTAACTTGTTTAAAAGAGGCTATTTGAAAAGTAAATGTGTCTCTTACCACAATGAATATATTATTTACAGTAAAGTTAGCCAGATCTAGGTGTGGATCCCAGGTGCTGGAACATTCTTTGGCAACTCTAACTTGACCTCCGAGTTGCTGCTTTCTCTTCTGTGATTGGAAGAGACACAGAGGAATGTGTCAGGGTCGAGCTCACTGTAGTCATTCTTCAGACATCTCAGCTCTTTGAGGCAGATAGAAAGGTACCCGGAAGTCGGGCCTCGCAAAAGCTGTGTGATGTGTCTAAGTGGTATAGACACACCAGCAATCGGTGTGCCGGGGCTCAGACTATTGATGTGCATCTGCGTATGCAGCAGGGTTCCAAGTCTGCATGCCATAACCTGCCAGATACCCCATGAAGCAGATCAGACTCTTACCTTAGATCTGAAGGCTGGTGGGGGGGGCGGGGGGAGGTGGGCACAAGCCCAGGTGCCTGCTTTAGGGACTCCCCTTCAGGTGCTGATATAAAACGCGGTGTTTTTGAGACTGTTAGCCAGCCTCTCCCAGTTTACAGCCTCTTTTATGTTTACAAGTCCTATGAATGTGCGATTGAAATAGACCAAAAAAATGTGTCTCAAGAATCTTACGTGCCTGGAAACCAAAGCAAGATGCCCCGGTGAAGGAAGAAGCTGTTCCAGAAACTGAAATCTGAATTATGGGACGCGAGTTAAAAGCTCCATCCTAGAGGGATGTCACAGCAAGCAGATGAGGCAAGGTATCACTCTGGAGGTAATGCAGGGAAATCATCCCAAGACACTCAACCTACAGTTCCTGGATACCTGGGATCCTGCCAGGGCAACACCCAGAGCCCCCACCCTGGGGTCCCACTCACTCAGAATGCTGAGTGTTGATGCCAAGTCATGCTGTGTGCCAGGCTCCATACCTTCATATTCTGGGGATTTCTGAGGGGAAATGAATAGAAAATGGAAGGGCATCAAAGAAGATGGTGGTAGAGAATGTGGGGAGCAGACCAACTTTCATAAAACCTGGAGCCCAAAGTTTAGAAGGAAGGCAGAGAACAGCTTTGCCATGTCTTCACCCATCTTGCCTTACGTAATTCTGAACATCTTCTGTGTACGTAAGGAAAGAAGCTGAAACAGAGTTAACTTGTTCATGGTCATATGGGGTAAAGCCAGAACAGTAATGAGTGTCAGCCCCTCCTTTATCCAGTGAACAGCTGAAAGGACCCTGAACTAGGTTGGTCATGAGTATATCCAGGACACACCTGGCTGAAAGAGCCATTTCAGGCAGATGGGAAAAGTCAATTCAGCCACAGAAACCTTAGGGATGGAGAAAGTAAGGGGATGATTTGTGATCTTCCTCAGTGAAAACTGGAAGCTGAGCTGAACTGCTTCCTCCGCATCCTATCCTGGCTCTCTGCCCTCCCAGGTCTTGGTGATTGATGTGCAGGTTGTCCCCTGGGTTCTGGATATCCTGAAGATGGCACAACTGGGCCTTGGGGGATGGGAAGGGTAGATTCATCTTTCCTGAGAGTCAGAAGGACGGAATTCTAGGCTTCTCTTAGCCATATTGAACCCAACATTGGGCACATGACCTCTATCCAGTACATGGCCTCTTTCAGCACAATGAGGCTGTTTTGGGTGATGTTTTAAGCCTCTTCTTTCTCTAATGCATTTTTGGGTTGCTTCTGGAGTCTGCTCACTTCTGTCAGAAAAGCTGGGGCTTTGCATCCTGCCTATCCTCTGCTAGCCACACGCAAGGGTTCTGGCCTTGTTAGCAGACAGAAGAAGAAATGGGGGCAGAACCATCTCACCTTCTTCCTTCCCTGCCTCTCCCATCTTTGTGGATTTTTTTTTAAGTGCCTTTAGTCAGAATTCATCAAAGATTCATCAGGCTTGGGATTGGCACAGCATCTGTAGGAGGAGCCCTGTCTGGGAGCAAAGTTGAAGAACAGACGGCTGCAGGTATGGGAAGGGTATCTGGAGAGGCATTTTGGGCTCTGCCGAGGTTTTATCAATCCCTGAAGCCCACTAGGAGAGAGAGACTGGAAACAGGGAGGTGTCCTGTATCCCTAGAGGGAGTCCCAGCCACCTGCCCTCCCTTCTTGGAAGCAGGAAGATCAGTGAGGTAAGGGGTTGCCCATAACCTGCACTGTAGTGTTTAAACCTAACAGAACGGGTGCTGAGGATATAGCCCTGTGGTAGAGGGTTTGGCTGATATATGCAAAGTCCAGGGTTCATCTGAGTCACCTCAGAAATCAGACCTGTCATCTACACACCTGAGATCCCAGCACTCTTCATGTGAAGGAAAGATGGTCACAATGTTAAGCTCATTCTTGGTTACACAAAGGGTTGAGGGTCTGCCTGGGATGTGTAAGACTGTCTCAGAAGAGAAGAATTCTACAAGGAGACTACGTGCACTGTCCTTGGTGATGGCCTCTGAGAGCTGTGAGAGGAACCACCAGGTTCCCTCTCCTGGCTTCCAACAGCTCCTCCTCTTACCAGCTATGTCCCTTGGCCACTACTGAAAATTGTTTCAAACAGAGGGCAGGGCAGGACTCATTTTTAAAGCTCCCAAGTCAACAGAGAGCCCCTTTAGTCAGCAATGGAGGAAACTGAGGGCTGGAGGAAAGAATGATCTCAGCTGGTCAGCGGCAGAACAGGATTGGAACCCAGAATGCTAGCCCTCAGGTTGGGGCTGGTCTTCTCTCCAAGGCTGGTCTCTTCTAGATAGCTGCACCTGGCCAACACCTGTGTCCCAGGGATTCACTCTCAATGTCCCCTCACCCCCACTGCCACAGCACAGAGCTAACCACCATCCACAGGAAGGCATTCACAAATCAGCATAGTCAGACTGGGGATACAACTGGAGTTTTGTTAGCCCTTCAGCTCAGAATATTCTGGCAGGAGCCATTGGGTCAGATATTCTATGGAACACAATGGCGTCCCTCAGCCTTAGTGACAGCTCTCGGAGCACTGGTCCAAACTGATCCAACTCTGATCACTTTTTAGAACCTGAAGCCTAGGTAAGTCTTGAGTGCATCGGCACCAGGTGCCAGGTTGGAGCACTGCACCTGGCCATGTCCTTCCTGTCTCAGAAGTGTCATTGCCACATGCTTCTGGAGGTGTGGCCAGTGGAAAGGAGGGAACCCTCTGTTTTGCAGAGAATTTGCTACCTTTCAACACTGGGACACCCACAGAGGACCACGGCAAGACAACAAACCATGATCATCACGTTTTAATAATCATGTGGAATTTGTTTAACAGTCATGGCCAGCAATAAATCCAAATTAAAAGCCCACCTGGGAAGTTTGAGTTAAGTTCCCTGGCTGAAAATAGAAGGGTTGAGGGAGAGAAGGGAGGTTAGGGCCAGGGGGTGGGCAAGGATGCCCTTATGAGTCAGCAGGTCTCCACCCAGCTCTACTCCCTGCCCTAAAGGCACAGATCTTGTTTGCACATCCTAGAAGGATTGCTCAGTGGTTCTGATGGAAGAATCAAGCAAGACCCCAAAAGTCTCAGCATATGGGCAGGGTCCTTCTGGGTCACACTCTGGGTCTTCAGCCTCTGGCTTCTTATAGGTAGTCAGCTCAATGAATGAATGAGTGAATGAATGAATGTAAACAAATGAATGAGATGAATAAGTGAAATAAGAAATGAATAAAATAAATGAATACAAATAAAGAAATTGATGAGTGAATAGGTAAATATAAATGAATGAATGAATGAGCAAAGACAAATGCTTGCCTATCCTCTTTCTCTCTCTCTTTCTTTCTTTCTTTCTTTCTTTCTTTCTTTTTCTTTCTGTCTTTCTTTCTTTCTTTCTTTCAGGATATTCCCTCATCTTAAATGTGTATCAAGTACCTGCAGTTCCTGAAGATATAGTCACAAGCAAAATCCTTACTATCCAGGAACTTGGTACAAAGGCGACAGATGACACATGATTCTGGTCTCTGTAATATCTGCTCAGAGTCCTCATGGGGCCCTGGATAGACCTGGGTGATGGGCAGGATTCACAGAGGCCTCCAGGAGGAAGTCTCTTGGAGTTGAAGACAGGTCCTGAAGGACAACTGAGTAATAGCCAAACAAACAGAAGCGTGGTCCTGGGCAGGTTAAGTAACAGTAACTGTGATACAATATGTCCAACTAAAGGAGCAGCATGTGCAAAAATGAAACAAAGGGAGGGGAAAGAAGCAGGCTGAGTAATAGCCTCTATCCCTGCTTCTAAACATGTATACAATGTGACCCATCACTGTGACCTATCACTTCACATCGACCTCCACCATAACGTACAGTACCCTCACACTGTGGGCAAGAATTAACCCTTCCTGCCATTAGCTGTTTTCTGTTAGGTATTTGGTCACAGAGGTAAGAAATATAACTTAAGTAGAAATACACAGGAGTGGACTGTTGAGCCTGACCATGAGGCTGGCAGGCCTTTGGAATTGGTTTCTGGTAGGAATGTGGAAGACTTTGGGGCTGCAGGATAGATCCGCTCTAAAATGCATTAAGCAGTTTATTGTGCCATTTGGATGGAGTCTTCAGCATTGGGGTCAGCAAATGCCATGTCTGCAGCTGCACAGAGGTAAGAGCTCAGAGATCCGGCAAGCCTGTGGGCAGGAGAGACAGGAAAGAGCATGGGATGTTGGTAAATCTGACTCCCTAAGCTTTGCCTCTTCTGGCACGAGCTGTGCTCGACACCGGGACCTCTGGGGAATGGAAAGGGAATCAAACTGGGGAATGATGAGTTAAGTAAGAATACATACACAAAAAGACGGAACCACGGCTTCTTATTTGCACTGTTACTGCTTTGTAGCCTTCTGGTCTGTACCTGCTTCGTTGCAGATGTAGATCTAATCAACGTTTGCTGCTCCTATACTGTGGATTGTATAGATGCCGGCATGAAAGAAGCAGGACAAAAGCAGGGCCTGGCACTCTCCAGGAGATCTTCCTTCCTGCCAGTGTCCCCATCCATATTCTGCCACCTCTCCCACTCTGAGACTCACCCAGACACTACCTCTTCATTGCTCAGAATACTCAGCAGCTGCTTTGAAATGCCACTGACAACACCTCTTCTGAAAGGGTCTGCTCAGCCTCTATGTGCAATGCCACCCCCCTGCTCTGCACACTTCTCCCCGGCACTTTGAGTCTTTCTCAACTGACCCTTCCCCATAAAGCAGAGCCTGGGCCCAGTGGCATGCTCTGGCACACAGTAGGACCAGACAATACATCCATTAAAATATTGATAAGTAGTGACTGGATGACTTAAGAAAAAATACTAATCTTGGGAAAGCAGAGACAGGAGGAAGGACTTGGGGGTTGGAATCAGCACAAGGCGGCCAGCCTCCTCTCCAGGTTCTGAGTACTGGAGCAAGAAAGAAGGGGCTGGATTTCCTCCAACCAAAGAGAAAGGATGCTGAGGCTCCCTCTGAGGAAGTAGCTGGGAGAAACTATTTGAAATGGGGCACAAAGAACTTGCTGACAGGGTGAGGATGGCTGGACCACCAGGTCCAGGCAGCAGCCATTCCTCCAAAGCAAGGGTGGGGGTCTTTAACAAATGGAGCCAGCATTCAACAGCTCTTCACTGAGCTCCAGAACAGAAGTAATCTCTGCGTTTGCAGTTAATTTGTTCTTTTAATAGACCCATCTTGTTATCAGCTACTAAAATGGGCTCGCCCATTAGCTGCTGGCACCCAGAGAGGTTGCCGATTTCCAAGGCCCTCATATATGTGCAGAGACTGGGGGAAGCATGGCTATTCACTTTCCTACAAACACCAGCACACACACACACACACACACACACACACACACACACGGTGGGGGGGGGGGGGAGGGAGAGAGAGAGAGAATAAAAAATTGAGTCTCTGTTTTGTAACAGAGACTCAAGCCCAAGACTTTTGAATATGAACCCCACTGGGGCCCACACAGGGCAGAAGGAACCAGTGATTCCTGCTTTCAGAGACAAGCAGAGCATATAATAGCCCTTTAAGAACAATCAATCCAATCCTCCTTTTTCTCCTCATTTTGAAAACTGGTGTGTAGGTGCATGTTCATATGTATGTATGATGTATGCATGTATGTGTGCATGGGGTGCACACATTTGTGCATGCATGCCTGTGGAAGTCAGAGATCAACATCAAAGTGTCATCCTCTGTTACTTTCCCTCTTGTGCTAATCTGGAGTTCACTGAGTGGCTGAACTGGCTGGTCAGCGAGGCCCTGGAGGAATCCTCCTGTCTCTGGCTCCCAGCACTGTATTACAGGCTTATGCTTCTATGCCTGGTTTCTTACATGAGTCCCGGGGATCCAAACTCAGACCCTCATGCTGTGCAGCAGGCATTTTACCCAGTGAGCCATCTCCCCAGTGCCCCACCTCAAGCCTATCTTGTGATAAACTCAGAGAAGGAAATTGACTATCCTGAGGCTAGACAGCACTTTGATGCAGAATTAGACCAAGAGCCAGAGTTTCCTGGGCTCAGTTGAAAGAGTTCCCAAAGTGTGAGCCGAAAAGGCAGGTGCCAGAAGCCCAGAGGTAGGTGCTCACACTCCCCTGGGGCCTCACACTGGCATATTTTCTGTCTCCCCACCTTCCTCCTCACACAAACCTATCTGCAGCATCACAGCTCAGCTCACAGCTGACACATGGGGGGGGGGGGGGCTTTACAGTTTAGAAACTGCTATTCTTCATTAACGTTTGGTCTGAAAGGTAGACAGAACCAGCAGTATTTTAATCTCCATTTTCCAGATACGAAACTCAAGAGTAGAGGATTTGCTCGAGCTCATAGCTAGGAAAGCTAAAGCCAGCATTCAAAGCCAGATAATCCCAATCCAAGTCTCAGCTCCTCCTCGTGCCAGTGGTGGTGTTCTGACTCCAAAGCTCATTCTCCCCGGGGCCACACTCAAAAGCACAAGCACCAAGAAAACACACACACACACACACACACACACACACACACACACACACACGTTGAACAAATGAGCAGGGTTGAAAAGTGTCCGCAAACAGATGCCTCCCCGATGCTCCCTCCACCACCCAGCCAAGGCTGGCTCAAATCTGCCTACACTCTGGGCACTTAATAAGCAAAAACATCAACTCGCTCAATCAATAAGCTCAGCTGTCGACAGCAAGCGAGGGCTGAGCACTCCTAAGAGCTAATAATGCTTTGAGCTATAAACATGGCCATTAGCCTGGCTCCCACCCTGCCAGGCAACCTAGTCACTCTGGCCAGGGGCATTTGCAGCCAGAAGCTGTGGTATTTTATGGCTGGATGAACCCATTCAGCCTTCCTAGGCCAGAATGGTACTCCTACCTCCATTTCCTGACATCTTCAGGTCCCTTGACCGTGACCCAAGGAGGGGAAAGCTGAACCTTTCCAAAACACATGGAAACCCCAAGGGTCACATCTCTGGAACTCCCAACTGGGAGACCATACTAGCTTTACAAACACATAGTATCACCCTCAGAGGGGTGCCAGTGAGGGGAAAGGCACACACAGCATTTTGGGAAGCTGTCTTCAGAGAGGTCAGGCTGTCTACATTTGAACCTAGCTATTTACTAGCTGTGGGGCTTTGAGTGACTGATTTAATTGCTCTGTGCTTCAGCTGAATTATCTGTAAATGTGATTCCTGTGCCAGGCAAATTTCCTCTCCTTAAGTCAGGAGAATGATCCCCAGAGCCACCTGCGCAGGTGAGAGGAACCAACATAACTAAAGGAGGAATGAGCCACTGGGTAGTGTCTGTCCCCCCCCCCCCCCCGGATCCCCTGCCTTGAGACTATACCTGCTTCCTGCTCTTCCCTCCAATGACCTCAAGCCTCAGAGCTCTGGCTTGGGTTCAGTTGGCCAAGTGGGGAGGTGAGGGATCAGCAAGTCGGGATGGCACAGGATGACAGTGACCCACCAAGATGCCAGCCCCTGCTGAGGGTAGACACCAGGCCCAAATCTGGATCCAAAATCTGAGCTGTCAGCTTCTCCTTTTGAAAGTGTCTCAGGCCACTGCAGGAAGCAGCAACATCTGAGAGTTGCTGCTCCACCATAGAGAATCGGGAGGGCAAATATTCTCCCAGCTTCCCAAAGGAAAATAATGTGTCTTTTTAGCAAGTAGAGTTATTTGAAAGCGATGTCAAAACAAAAGTCTTTTCCTCTTCTCTGAAGTCTCTTAGAGTTTTTGTCATCCCAGGGACATCTCCTGCCTGCCCACTGCCTGTCTGTGTGTCTGCCTGTCTCTCTGTCTCAGTCATTCTCTCTGAGTCTCTTCTCTGTCTCTCGGTGGGTCTGTGGCTTGCTTGGGGTTCTTTGTCAAGCTTTGTCTCTTTATCTTTGTCTATCTTTTATCTCTCTTTCATCTCTCATTTTGTGAGTGTGTGTGTGTGTGTGTGTGTGTGTGTGTGTGTGTGTGTGTCCATGCATTTTGGAGAGAAATGGAGAGACAGACAGATGGACGGACAGATAGACAGACAGAAGGACAGATGGACTAATAGACAGACAGAGACACAGAAATATTCAATCTTATTCCCCAGGCTCTGTGCCAACCAGGAACAAGGTTCAGGACCACGGACAGAGTTTCATGCCCTGGAAGGGCCTCTTTCTCTGAGGAAAAGGATTGGCTCCCAGAATCAACATAGTTAGAAAAGAGGGCCCTGGGTGGATGTGATTGGGGGAAACTGAGGACAGTGTCCAGGCGAAAGAATAGTTGAAGTTGCCAGGCCAGGCATACACTTCTTTGGTACCTCATGCACCCTGGGTGAAAAAGAGTTAAGTGACCCTGAGTACAGGTGTGATGCCCATGAGACAAGCATGCTGGTAGGCAGGAGCACAAGACTCTTCTAGCTCCTCAGGCATCTTGGCATTCTGCTCCCTGCTGACTCCTGGGGGGGGGGGGAGCGGGCAGAAGAAGCCCTAGGGCTACTGAACCCAGGGATTTGTAGGAAGGGAAAGCACCCACACTTGGGACTGTATACGTGCATCAGAGATGGGAGGTGAAGCGGGCTGTCCCACCAGGCTGGTGAGTAAACATCCAGAGGGCTAATTTCTATGTGGATACAGCTCAGAGCATCTGCTAGGTGGGATCTGCAGGAAAAGATGCAGTCGAATGAAGCCAGCGGAGAAGACAGCTAAGTCCTACTGCTCATGGCTCTCCCAGCCCCTAGGGCAGCCAAATCCTGGCTACTTCCAGGCTGCATGTCCCACTTGCACAGATGCTCACATACCAGCATATGGAGACATAACTAGACATATACATATAGCTCACTGGTTCCTAAACATGTGAAGTCACACACACAGTACCTGGACACACCTAACACACACACACACACACACACACACACACACACACACACACAGAGAGAGAGAGAGAGAGAGAGAGAGAGAGAGAGAGAGAGAGATCTGAGGAGATGGCTCAGTGGGTAAAGTACTGGCTGCACAAGCTGAGGACATGAGTTCTGATCTTTAGAACTTTAAAGTCAGGCACAAGAGTGTACATATATAATCCCAGATCTGGAAAACAGTTAAGGGTGTGTGGAGGCAATCGGAACCCCAGGGCTCACTCATCTATCCTAACCAAATCGGTGTGTTCAAGCTTAGTGAGTGACTCTGTCTCAAAAAACCAAGGTGGAGAGTGAGTGATTGAGGAAACAACTAACATCAACCTCTGTCCTCCATATATGTAGACATGGGTGAGCACATCCACCCACACACATGAACACATACACATACCACACATACACAAAAAAGCAGGTGACAGGCTGCATGCTTACACACGCACAGAGAGACACCCCACCCACCCACCCACACACCCCACTGCCCCATACCTAAACAGACCCATATCACTGGAAATATCTACAGTGGCCCCCACAACTTTGCATAAAAACAACTGACTCACACAGTATTACCCACAGTTGTATGCATGCTTTGTGTAGATGAGACAATAGCACATACACAGAGAGAGTGTGCAAGATCTCGTGTAAGGACCAAGTGTGCATTACAATTAGCACATCACCTAAACACACAGAAACCGGGACATAGAAATGCTAGCTTACGTGTGTGGAATGGCCCAACAGGTAAGGAGAAAGCAGAAGTTGGCTCCAAGTCCTTCCATTTTACAATGTTATGCTTGGACATCCTGGACCCCAGCCCCCAACCTCCACCTAGACTCTAGGACCCTTGAGTGGTATTGGGGCTCATTTCTAGGACTCCTATTCGCTCTGTACACAGGAGCCTTTTTTTAAAAAGCAGGAATTCTTCTCAGGCATGTGTTTTTCCTAGAAATCCAGGCCATCTGTGAAATGGGAAGAACTGTGTGTCCCTCGCAGGAACTAGTGCAAGCACAGACATCTGCAAAAACATGGCTGGCTTTAGAAAATCAAATGAAGCTCTCCCCAGATGCTGTCTGATAGCAGCATCAGGGGCCTGGGTCACTCAGAGAAGCTCTGGTTGCCAAGTTCTCTGCTCAGAACACGACCTAAGCATCTGCCTCTGCTTTGTCTTGCTAGTGTTTAAAGCTCCAGAATCCTTTTGAGTAATGTGCTCAGGGAGACAGCCTGGAGGCCATCAAGACAAAGTCTCAGAAGCAAACTAGCCTGTGACTTTTCTATCAATGAGAACAAGGTACATCTTAGTTAGGATCAGCTGTGTTACACTACAATAACAAAGACACATCCCAAATCTCTGTGCCTGAAATCCACACCATCTGGCTTACCCTATACTTCCACCCCCCAGCATCAGAGCACTCTTCCCCAGAAAGATGGAGCCATGAGGAGCAATGATCTTGCTTGTTGCCTATGTGTATGTACGTGCATGTGTGTGTGCACATGTGTGTATGAACATGTATTTGCACATGTGTGCACATGCGTATGTGCACGTGTGTGCATGTGTGTGCATGTATGTGTGTGCATGTGTGTATATGTGTGTGCACATGTGTATGCGCATGTGTGCATGTGTGCATATGTATGTATGTGTGCATTGTACATGTGTGTGCACGTGTGTATATGCACATGTGTTGCACATGTATGTATGTGTGTGCCTGCGTGCTCACGTGCGTGTGTGTGTGTGTGTGTGTGTGTGTGTGTCTGTGTGCCTGCCCGAGCCTAACTCATCTTCTCTCTCACCTCACTTGGTTTTCCCATATTCGCAATGTCTACATATAAACGTTTGAAGCCGTGTATTCATTCCACAGGACTTCAATGCCCCCTCTGGAGCAGGAACTGTTCCAGGAGCTGTGGATACTGAGATGAAAGGCTTGGTCTCTGCCTTTAGCAAGTTCTCAGTGTCAGTAGAAGGCAGAGGAGGACCAGGCTCTGCAGGGCAATGGCAGGGGTGTGGGGGAACAGAGCAGTGATGAGCCCTGCAGGTTAGGCAGAGGTAATTAGAAAAACTCTCCAGGGAGGCAACCTGATGAAGGACAGGTCTTGGGGTAGGTGGGAGGGCTATACAACACAAGGAACAGCAGCTAACAGTCTCCTGTAAGACAGTCAGAAAGAACTCTCTATCCAGGCATCCAAGGTCTCTGTAGAGACCAGTGAGAAACCTTTTGCCAGACCAGGTAGCTTCTACTCTCCCTTCAGCTACAGCCTAGACCTAACATTGTTCCCTGAAGCCAACTCCTCTTTATCCCCACAAGTCTCTTCTATAAACTCTCCTCCTGCTGCAGCCAGAAGTCACCAGCCATTGAGTCAAGTCTATCCTAGGTCCAGCAGCTAGACTCCAAGGAGGCCCATGGCTACCTGTTACGGTGAGGTTAGCCCAGAAACACGGGGAGAGTTTGACAAGGCCTGTACCTTCCAGTCTGTGCTTTATCAAGTCCTCAAGACTTCAGAGGAAACTCTTAAGGAATGAAGGCCATTGTTCCGTGAACAGGGCAAGGAACAGGTAGATTTGTGTCTGTATGACTCTGTGGTTCTGTCATAGGCTAGACAATGAGAAACACCACAGCTTTACTGTGCCCAGTTTTACTGTGAGGATGGGGAACTGGAGTCAAATTACGAAAAAGAGCTCTCTTGCTTGTGAGTACATACCATTCAGCTATGGTTGAAAGCTTTCTTATTTTCTCTAAACCAGAACTTTCTCACCACCTTGTGTTGCTGCCCCGGAGAAGAAAGAGAAGCAGGATGGGAAGGCAATGGTAAGTCCATAGCAGTGAGGCTATGAATGAGGATGAGCTCCAGACCAGCAGGAAAGAAGACAACTCGAGCCATAGCTTGCCCATCGACATGCAGCCTTGAACATATCAGCATCTCTGAATCTGCTTCCTCTTCTGAGAAATGAAGATATCCAGAACACCCCTGCCTGCCTTACAAACCTCTGGGTAATTTCTTATTTGAGGAGGAATATGAAGATACTATAAGAAAAAATAATTTAGCATGCAGGAATAGAGAACACAGCAAGGGCAGTAACAACAGTGGTGGTGGCGGTGGTGGTGATGGTGGCTCTGGGGGTAGAGGCAGCGGTGGTGGTGTTGATGGTGAGGGTGATGATTATGATGGTGATACAATGGTGATGATGATGACTATGATGATAGTGATGATAATGGTGGGGATTATGGTGGTGACAGTGGTGGTGGTGATGGGTGGTGGTGATGGTGATGGTGGTGGTGTGATGGTAATAGTGGTGGTTATGGTGATGAAGGAAACGGTGGTGGTGGTGATGAGGGAAAGGATGACGGTGATAGTGTGTTGGTGATGATGATGGTGTGGTGATGGTGTCCTTGTGGTGCTGTGATGGTAGTCACGGTGCTGAGGGCAATGACGATAATGATGGTGGTGGTGACAGTCATCATGGTAACTGTGTTACCATGTGGGTGGGTGGGTGGTGAAGGTAACATTGATGTGGTGGCAATGGGGATGTTGTCAGTTTTAGTAATTCTGTTTACAATAACACAGTGCATCCTAGACCCAGCTCCCAGCACTGAACCAAGAAATAGTAAATATGCTTAGGGAATAGCTGTTCCCCCACAACACGCTAGGGACTTCACCTCTCTGGACCACCCCAGGCCTAGTGTCTACCTCACGTCATCCCAGAGCTCAGAGCCTGGTTCCAGCCCCCAGGTCCATCTCCTCCAAGCTCTTCCCTGTAGGATTTACCCTATAGCAAGCCTGTACATGCACCTGCCTCAGCATCCTCAGCATCCTCAGCATCCTCAGCATCCTCGGCATCCTCGGCATCCTCGGCATCCTCGGCATCCTCGGCATCCTCGGCATCCTCAGCATCCTCAGCATCCTCAGCACCCTGCCCTAGCTAGACCTGCCCCCAACACACACGTATACACCCTTGCTCTTCCCTTCAGCCACTCACTCCTAGGACAAGGAACACAAATGCACTTACCACAGTTCTTATTCCCTGGGAGCACCCCACGGCACCACCTGGGCTTCAATATACTCACCTCTGCCCACAGTCAACTTGCCAAAAGGCAGCAGGCTAGAGCCCGCTACTGCCACACTAGCTTTCTCCACTCTTGGGACAGGGTGATACCAAGCCCAGATCTCTGAGAAAAGTTTTCCACAGAGCAGAGATGTGATGTCATCTGCTTCCTAAGCCTTGCTGCCACCCAGCCAGTCCTCACTGGGCTTCAACCAGAGCAGAGACGCTGTGGACAGACAGTGAGCTTTCTGTGACAGGAAACAGACACTTCCTCTTCTTCCCCACTCAACACAGAACAAACCAGGGGGCCCACAAAGATAAGAAGGAGGAAGCAAACAGAACAGCTAGACAACCAAAAGCCAAGTTCAGAGCCTCCCCTCTGTGTCTCTGGTCAGCCATTGACTAAGGCAGAAGTCTATTGGTAGCTTTCCTGCAGAAGCAGGCAGAGCCTAGTAGCCTTTCTACCCTGGCCTCTCCAGGGTCCTCCCCAGACCATCCCCCCATAACTCCTCCTCTGCAGTGACTATGTTTGACAGGACTTGTGGGGGATCAATCATACCAGCAGAGCAATCCCAAGCCTCTGACATTCCAATTAAACACTTCCCCTCTGACCTTGGTTGCGTCATTCCGACTTACAATAACATCATCTATCTTCTCTGGGTGGATGGATAGATAGATGGGCAGACAGACAAACAGAGATGGAGACCATGAGGCAGACATATGGACCAGCAACCACACAACCCCAGAGCTGCTCTTAGAATCATGAGGACACATTTCAATCACAGGGAACTGCAGTATGCTTGGGGAGCGAGCCGTCAGCCTTCTCAGGGACAGGCATCCATCTCTGTGGAGGAGACAAACAACCTTGGTCCCTGCCAAGGGGCACCCTACATTTATCCCACAGCCTTTCCCATCAGTCACTTGTCACCATCAGCCTGAAAGTCTGGAGTCCAGGTAACAAGTGCAGGGAAGAGATACCAAGGGCATGAGCTGATGGCCCCTGGTAGGTGACCCTCATCTGATGAAGGACATTCGGCCATTCTAGAAGGCAATCTGAGAAAGGAGAGAGGCCTCTGCCTCAGAACTACAAACTGTAATGGAGGCAGACACATCAGGAAGATGTCCCACCCCTGGGTAAGGATGGAGAACCATCCATATCTTGTAGAGAGCCTAGACTAAACAACAGACAACAGAAGTTCCTCTTCAACCACTGTTACAAAGTACCTGCCTTGGGATGCTGTACCTGCAGGGGAGACATGATCTCTGTCCAATCATGAGCAACCTCCCTACGTCCACTGAGGACCTGGAGAAGCTGAGCCCTCCACCCAGGCTTACCCAGAGGAGTCTTTGTGATCTTTGCCTTTGGGCCAATCTGATATGAACGCAGATTCCTGCGTGTCCTTAAATCAGTCACCCATCCTCTCTGAGCCTCCCTTCTTTACCTGGGGAAATGGGACCTGACTGAGGATGGCGAGGAAAGCTGAGCAGACTACCTAGAGCATGGGAGATCCTCTGTGGAAGATGGCTCTGGGTTAGGCCAATTCACAGGAGTGGACTGCCGGGAAAGGACTAGGTGCCTAGAAGGAACCCCATCAATTATCTGGGGGCCAAGACTGCAGGTTTAGAGACAGAACGAGTTATCAATCAGCCTCACATTTAAACATTAGACTCAATTACCCCAGGAGCAACCAAAAAGTTGCCTCGTTCACCCCCATCTCCCAAGAACTGCTTCTGAGCCGGCACTGTTTCCTCTGCGGTTATTTTTAGTTTGTTTTCCCAGTAATGATTCTTTTGGGTGAATTTCAGGGTTGTAGCTGTGTGCTCTCTGGGAGACGGGAGCTGTATCCATACAAAAGAAGAAGGAAAAGGGAGGCTGTTATTCATAGTAATTCAACTAGATTTGTAAAGTTATTATTAAGCATTTGTCACCACAAAAGTCACTTTGATTTGGCTTTTCCTTCGAGCTGTTCTCCCAGCCCAATTTTGTTTCTTTGCCTTACATGGGAGGCCCAGAGATCTCAGAGGCCTGTCCAGCACAACCAAATGAATCCTTGTAGGAGGCTAGGGCTAGGGTAGACCCCTTCGTTCCTGTGTGATATAGAGAATGAAACTCTGGCTATGCAGAGCGCCAGAGCCAGCTACTACTGCAAAACACTGCATTGCTAAGCAGAGAGATATCAATAGTCCCAAGGGGCGATGCATAGCTGGGCACAGAGAGAGGAAGGAAGTTGTCCAAGGTCATACAGCTAGAGAGCTAGGATTTGAACTTAGCAACCTGGATCCAGAGTTTGGATTTAAATTGCACAATAAACACTGGCTGAGAACCCCTGAGGTGCCAAAGAGACAGGGCTGAGGTGGAAACAGGGCATTAGAGCTTAGAATATGGCTTCGTTTGGCTTGAAGAAAATGGTGGGGCCTCCAAGGATCTGCAGGGTCCTTGTCCTCTCTCTGGAGACACTAGGTTCCTGCTCTTCCTCCCTCAACCTGATTAGTTGCTATGTCAGTGGGCTCGTGTGGACCTCCCTACCCTTCTTGCTCTCCTAGTGGTGGATTGTGAAGTGGGCTTGAGGTGTCCCAGGGAGATCAGCTTCAGTGGCATTTATAGTCAGACATGGTCTGAGCAGGGATATTGAACAGATGCTTTATTTAGGAGCCGACAGACTTGGAATTGAACCGCAGCTCTGCTCCTCCTGGAGGTTGTAACCTGGAGCACATTACTTTGTCCCATTGAACTAACTCAGTCACATCTTTTCTAAGGGGACACAAAAAGTGCATGACACTTGTTGTCTAGTGAAGATACAAAAGTGTGAGAGACAGAAAGTACCTGACAAGGCGCCAAACACCAGCATCTAAACTTTCGCCTCACGTGCCTGCCATTCGTGCATGCACTCATTCAACTAACAGATGCCTAGAGCCACACCTCTCTATATGAAACTGTACTCAGTGTTGTGAGGGGTTTAAGGATGAATAAAACACAGCTTCTTCTATAAGGGTTTTTACAACTGAATAAAGGTAGCTGAGACAGAGGCTGGGTGAATTCTAACTGGGAGATAGGGACTAATCTACGTAGGGCAGAAGAAACAGCCTTTACAAGAAAGCCACCAGAGATGGGGAGAACAGAATAGTGACCCAGCAAGGGGATGTGGCCCTATTGGAGGTGGGTTGTAAAGCCCTAGATGCAAGGCTGAAATTAATCCTGTAGGCAAGAGGGAGTCACAGATGGTCATACAGCAAGAGTAAAACAAGGGATATGAGAACTAGGATGTATAAGGTAGGTTGGGGATCTGAAGCAAGAATATCTATCTCAGGGGAGCAGAAAGGAGAATCTGGGTTGCACTTTCAGTCTGGACCCAGCTCTTATACGAAATCAGGCGAGGTATCTGCAGTTGTGAGGCTTGTCTTCCCCTCTTAGCACACACGAGTCCTCTAATGGCTGTCTAGACATGCAGTCCATAGAGAGAGTTTCTCCCCCAGTCCTGCTTCTGCAGCAGTGAGGACTGAAAGTCTCCTCCCAAGGCAGGAAGACTAGGTTGTGCCAACCCCAGAGCCAGGCAGTGCTGGATGAACAGCCCTGTGAGGTGAGGCACAAGAAGAACAGACGTTATGGGAGACAGTGAGGCCCCTGCTCTTCCTCTCTCAGATTTTACTGCTACTTAGCCAATGGGCACACAGATAGGGCATTTTCTCTGTCTCTGTTACACACGCACACCCACACATAGAGAGTTCTTTCTGTGTATCTCTGTCTCTTACTCACCTACACAATGTTCTCTGTCTCTCCCCTTCACACACACACACACACACACACACACACACACACACACACACACACACAGTGTTCTCTGTCTCTCATATACACCATGTTCTCCGTGTGTGTGTGTGTGTGTGTGTGTGTGTGTGTGTGTGTGTGTGTGTCGCTTACATGCTGTGGTCTCTCTGTGTCTCTCTCATACACACACAGTGTTCTCTCTGCATGTGTCTCCTCTCTGCACACACACACACACACAGTGTTCTCTGTCTCTCATATACACCATGTTCTCCGTGTGTGTGTGTGTGTGTCGCTTACATGCTGTGGTCTCTCTGTGTCTCTCTCATACACACACAGTGTTCTCTCTGCATGTGTCTCCTCTCTGCACAAACACACACACACACGACATTCTCCATGTGTCTCTGTCTCTTTCGCTTACACACACACTTATAACACACACACACACACACACACACACACAGAACCACCACTTTGCTTTGGAATTAAATGAGGCTATGTGGGGGTGGAAAGAAAGAGGGGAACCCAGAGTCCAGCCTGCCTGGCCCAAATCCAAATCCTTTCTTGGCTGAGAGCCCAGGGTGGTCCCAGCTTACTGGCCATGTGTATTCAAGGGAAGAAGGGAGGGGACAGCCAGGCATGGATGGGGACTGGAAGGAGTGTGTGTTGAGAGAGGAACAGAGTGAAGATTCTAGGAAAATGTGAGCCCAAGAGTCTTTAAACAGAAAGATGATATATATGCTATACATTGGCAGTGGATGCATACACACATGCACACACATATCATGATGGCACTATGTAAGAATCCTGATGTCTTTGCCTTTTCTTATGAAGTTTCATGCGACTGAATGTGGCAACTTCAATTGGACAATTCTTATGGGCACACATTTTTGCATCTGCTGCCCTCTTCAGCTTCTTTGTCCACTCCATCCAGGCCAGTACCCTGGGCATGATGAAATTCTCAGTTCTGAAAACACTCCGCAACCCGAAACTCCTGTTGAAGAAAACTGGTTTCTCTTCTGGTACCATCTCCTCTTTTTGCCAGAATCTCTCTTCCCATATCAACTTATCCTTCCTTCCGTTCAGCACCAGGTCACCTCTTCCAGGAAGCCTTCCCTCACCTGTCTGACTCCTGAGGACCCTAGGCTTCCTTCTGCAGTGGCACCCACTGCCAAGAACATTGCACCTGGAGTGGAGTGCAGTGCCTCTACTGGGTGGGTCTCTTAAGGCCAGAGGCCGTTTTGTGTACCAGAGCTCTGGACCCATAAGGTGTTGGGGGGAGTAACAGTTCAATAACCTAGTGGCCACTGACTGAGACATCAAGCAAACGACACACAGTGGGGAACAACACAGATGGTCTGTGTTCCTGGGTCTCCTCTCTGCAGGGAAAGTCAGACAGATCAATACATCCAAAAAGACACATAGCTGCAGGAAGCAGTGGGCCTTAGGTGATATATGGCATAGGGCCGAGCCTGGACAATGACTAGGCGTGCTTCAGAGGGGAAAAACATCCAGAGTGAGTACGTGCAAAAAACAAAAACAAAAAAGCAAAAAACAAAACAAAACAAAACAAAACAAAAAAACCTATTGGTATTTCAGTCTGAGATCTGAGCTGAGCCAGGGATGCACCTGGAGCAATGAGACAGGGAGCCATCAGATGAGGGTCACCTACCAAGTTCATCTTCTTATCTGTCATCTTCTTGATTGTCAAGTGAATACCTGTGGGTCTTGAGGTCCATCACTAGCTCTTCGTGTGCCTTGGTTTTCTTGTCTTTGAAAACAAGAAAGAGGGCTGGGCTGGAGCTCTGCTGTGGAGCACTGGTATAGCTTATCTAGAGTCTTATGCTGATCACATGACACTATGTTTGCTGGCTGAGGGTGGGGTTCACCTGCTGGTGATGACCAGATAGGGAGGGGAAGTGAGCATGGAAGGGCAAAATGCTCAGAGCACAGGAGGGATTCGGGGCTTAGAACAAAGTCACCAGATGAGTGATAAGACCCACTAGCACCCAGTGTTCTAGTTTCCCTCCCTTGCTCATGTAAGGCTGCTGCTCTGAGACCGTTATTCAGAGCATTCCCCTTCCTCTTGGGAACACCCCAGTGTGAATGGTGAGTTACAGATGCTGTTAGGAGCTAAATTGTGAACTCTTAAAATTGACACATTGAAGTTTTGCCTCTAAGTAACAGAATGCAGCTGTATTTGGAGACAAGGCATTTAAAGAGGTGATTAAATTGAAATGAGACCGCTGGTGTGGGACTCACATCCAAAGGACTATTGTCCTTATTAAAAGAAAAGAAACCCAGGATTCATGAGTACCGAGAAGTGGCCATATGACCACACAGAAGACATCCATCTGCCCTCCAAAGATGCAACCCTGCCAACACCTTCATATTGGACTTCCAGCCTTCAGCAAGAGGAGAAGTAAATGTGTTAATTCACCCAGCCGGTGACATTTTATTACAGAAGTTGGAGGGAACTAGGCAGAACTGGAAACAGGTCTCTGCCTTTAGCTGCTGACAGCCTCCAGAACAGAGATTTAGTAATGACTCTGGAATCGTAGCTAGGATCCCATCAGGCAGTGGGGGGTGAGGAGCCTGCAGGCCAGAGGCAGGGTGGTGGGGATGATAAACCTGTGCACTGTGACCTTGGGCTAGACTCCACACAGAATGCATGGAGTTGCGAGTCAGTGCTGGGGTGGGACAAGGGAACAACAAGTAGATCTGCTGTGGACAGGACAAGGCCACAGGAAACAGTGTCCCCTTGCTCCCAGACATCCCGAACCAGATCCTTTGCTGCAATGGCTTCTCTACGATGAAAGTTCTGTGTATGCCTAGAACCCTCCTAGCCATAAGCACCACCAGGGATCAACAGAGGCCTGCTGTCTGTGGAGCCCAATGGGGTGCAATGGTCAGGTGGCTATATATCTGACCTCTGGATCACACATTTGGTTTGGTGCTTTCTAGCCAAGTGATCCTGGTCAGGAAGCATCTCATCTCTGAGCCTCAACTGGGAATGACAACAGTATCTATTTAACAGGGGTGAGGCAAGCACCCATGGAATGCATGCCCAGACCTCTGCCATCTAGGTCCCAGCAGCATGGCCCACTGTGACCCAAAGACCAAGACTTCTTGGTGAGACCACAGGCAGCTTATCACATGGCCTGGAAGACAGGCAATGTACCATCCTCCCTCCAGGGAAGTCAGGCTAGGGACAACTGGATAGGTACATTTTATACCAGCATCTTCTTCCTTGAACCCCAGAATGTAGCTGCCGAAAGTGAGGAGTCCCCACGCAGCAGGAAGCAGTAGAACTCCTTTGGTATTGTACTATCCAGATGGATCACTCCTCTGAGGTGGATGAGAGGAATATGTGGAATCCAGGGACCCACTTGGTGATCAGGCATGCTGACATGCTCAGCCGGTCTTCATTGTCAGTGAAAAACATATCAACATAGGAGGTATGGAAAGAATAGGGCTAAGGAACAGACCACCACTCTGTGAGGATGACAGGACCATGGGCTAGCAAGATGTCGCAGTCAGCAAAGTACTGACAACACAAACATGAGGACCTGAGTTCACATCAACCGCAAACATGTGAGAGTCGGGCATAGTGGAATCTATCTATAACCCCCATGGTGAAGAGGCAGATCCTTGGAATTTGCTGGCTGGTCAGTCTAGCCCAAATAATGAGTTCTATGTTTAGTGAGAGACTGACGACGGATGGCGATGATGATGTGATGATGACGTAGAGAGATTGAGGAAGACAGTTCACTTTGACTTATGGCTTCCACAGGCTCCTGTACACCCCACAAACACATTCAAAAAATCTGGTAGGGCCACTCAGCTTTCCTGAGATAACTTCCATCCACTCCAGGAGGAAAAGCAAGTACTATGAGGTATCTCCACAGTCTATCCACATGTTTAGCATCCATCTTCCCTTCCAGAACAGAAGATCCATGGAAACAAAGGCTAATTCTCCCTTGCTCATGGTTGGCTCCTTGACATAGGTCCGGGGTTGGAGACATCCACAGTACTCTTGTGAAAGGTGGGGTGGAAGGAGAGGAAACTGAGTTAGGGGTCTACAGAAACCCATGATGTTCCAGGCCACTAGCACCCTGCCCAGCACATTATGCTACTTTCAGCTAGGGCCAGGAGGACTGGGTGAGCCCTCACCCTCATTGGCTCTTGAGTCAGCTACAGAAGCTGTAGAGAAGGGCAGCCTGGTTAGGATCTTAGGGGAAGCAACTCTGTTTCTTTCATCCGGCCATCGCTAAGTTCTGGGTTCCCAGCTAAGTGGCTAATGGTCAGGGCCAGAAGGACTCGGCTGTGTTTAGTGGGTCCTGTACTCTTATGCCTCAACACTACAGATGGGAGGAGGAGAGGGGGTTGAAAGAGAGAGAGCTGGTAGCTGGCTTGCCTCTCCTTGGGATGGTTTAATAAGCCCTTAGGTGACATTAATTGCCACCAGGCATTAGGGACATAATGAGAATCATCTTCTTTGACTACTACAGCATAGTCTGTCCCCAGGGCCTCCAATAGACTGTTAGCTCTCCTCACCGAACCTCTGAGCTATGGGGGAGGAGAAAGACCAGCTAGGCAGGTTCCAATATGAATCCTAAGCAGGGGCAGTCAGCAGCCAGAAGGAAAGGTTCCCATAGTCATCCAAGTCCATTTTTCCAAAATGTCCCTTTCTGGAGGGAAAAGGATGCTCACAGGATCAGGAGGGTTAGATAAGACCTGAGTATGGCAGACAAGGTGTGGACAGAGCGTCCCACCAACCATTGCTCTGATCTGTCTAGCCTCACACTCCTTCTGGTATAGAAGGGGGACTCTTAAGTCCCATTCTCTCAATATGGGCTATGCCCATGGGACAAAAGACTGCCTCTCCAGAGTACTGCCGATTGAGATCAAACCTCTCAGGATTCCCTCGTGATATCCAATAATGCTGTCAAATCATGGCCATTGATCCCATGCCTGATTGGCGGTTGACTGTCGGGTCTGATTTGGGTTGCATTCTAATGAAAAAGGTGCGATGGTGGGAATGAATGCCTGCCTCACAACCCTCTTCTCTCCAGCTGATGATTGAACTGAGAGTGCAGAGGGGCAGTTTCTCACATTCCCCCCCCCCCCACACACACACACACGCCCTTCAGAGGTTTGCAAAACAACCTGTAGGCAGAGGCAAATCACTCCTCTGCCTCCTGCGGCGCCCCTTGCCTATTTCTGCCCGAGGAGCTCCAACCAGAAGAGCTGGGCGCGGCAGCTAGTCTGATTCCCACCGGGTGCCCTGCAGACCCAGGCGGACTCAGAGGCTGTGGGAGACTGCCCCCTATCCGCGCCTCGGGTAGAACCACTGAAAACATCTCCGGCACCCGGCGGGGAGCTGGCATCCTTTGGAAAGGGACCTCGGCCGGCGTCGGCTGTGGCGTCTATCCAGGAGAACCGCAGTCGCAGCAGCCGGCCGGCCCCACTCGGATCGCACCAACCTGAATCTCAAGAAGGGAAAAAAACATTAAATGTAAAGCCGGGAAGAACTGAACGGCGAGGCCAGCCCTGGGCCGACTCTCATTAAGGAGCCGCGCGCGCCCCCAGGCTGGGAATGCGGAATGGACACGTGGACAGACAGGGGAGCCGGGGGAGGGGGAGTCTCCGTGGCGCGCGAGCCGTGGGCCGCGCGCTCCGGGGCCACGTGATCACGGGGAATCTGGGAGGGGAGGGAGGGAGGAAAAGGGAGCGAGCGCGCCAAGCTGGGCGCCCGCCCGCTACGGTCCTGGTGGGCGCTGGATGCCGGACCGAGGAGGAGGAGGGCGGCGAGCATCAGTGTATGTGTGTCTCTTTCTCGAACCATTTACGGAAGAGCGCCGTGGAGGTGGCAGCGACTGCTTCAGTCAACTGTGGCTCCCCCCGCCTCTTTTTTCCCCTGTTCCTTGATTCTTCTTCTTCCCCCACCCCATGTCCAAGGAGAGCTGGACCCCTACCGGCATCTCGCGCTTCTTCCCTAGGCCTCCTAGGTACCCGCTGCTTCCTCTCCGGCCAGGGGTTGCGCAGGTGCGGTTGCCTTAGCCCCCTGGCCGCGCTCCCGCTTCTTGCCACCCGCAGCCGGGACTGGAGCGGCGATCTACTCGCCCAGACTGACTCCGAAAGAGCGACAGCCTGTGCCTTGCCGCACCGAGGCAACGGGCGAGCGGGTGCCCAGGGGCAAGGCGGGGGTGATGAGGAGGACGAGGCATCGGAGACTCTGAACCTCGGAAAAGTTCAAGGTTTATGTAGGTCCCCCCAGAGAAGGCGAGGATCGGTGCGAGGCGGGGCAGGACACCCCTCTGCTGAGACAGCGACACCCTACCGGAGAGGAAAGAAAGGGGTAGTCGGGTGCTGCCGAGGGCTGACCATCCCATCTCCCATCCTACAACGCTTACGGGCTGGATACTGGAGGAGACGCTCCGGGAAGAAACGGCTCGAGCTGGGGCGCCTTAGCTGGCGCTTCCGCTCCTTCGCTTGACCAAGCTCCATCTCCATGGGGCAGCGGGTGCCTAGAGCTCCACCCTTGCTCCAACCATCGAACCCCAGCCCGGCCAGGCGGCGCCGAGTCGGCCTGTGCTAGCGCAGACCCGGGTCGAGACTGGAGAGAGCTGGAGTCCAAGACCGAGCACTGCGAAGGGACAAACATCTGGTCACCCACCTCAGGCGTTTCGTCTGGGCGTCGCCTAGGGTGGTGGCGACCCGCGTCGCCTGTCTCATCCCTACAAGGAAACTTTTCCTTCCTCGGATGGATTAAAGTTGCCTGGATTTTCTCTCCCTCTCTCTCTCTGAGAAAGAAATCATCCGTTTCCTCCGGACCTGGGATTTTCCCGACTACTGCAGGGCGCTTGGAAGAGGAAGAAAGCAGCGTTGTGCATGTGGGGTTACCACCGAAACCCAGGCGATTCGAGCTCGCGTTGGGGATCTGTACCTTCGAGCGAGTACGGATCTGAGCGGTGCAGCGAGGCCAGGGGCTTCGGCACGCCGCCCTCGGCAGCCGCCAGGACGCCGGCGGCCACCGGGCCCTGGGACCGCACGTGCCGCTCCCCCCTCGCCTCGCAGATCCTGCAGGGGGCACCAGCTCAGGGAGGTGGAGACTCCTCCCGCCCCGAGCTGCGCCCCCGCCGGCTCCCAGGGTGTAGCCGGTGGTGCTCGGGACGCCCCTCCCCTCAAAGTGTCCCCGAATTGCGCTTTCTGGCCCCCCGAAGCCTCAACAAACCCAGCTGGGCACCAGTGAGTTGGAGGCGACCGAGTCCAGCTTGAAACCAATTCGCCGTGGACCTCTGCCCCCTCGGACCTCTCTTGCCCCCGCCTCGGCCATGGCCCCAGGGATGTCGGGCTGTCGCGGCGCCGCCCTACTCTGCCTCTCTGTGCTGCTCGCCCACGGTAAGTGTCGCGGCGCAGGCTCGGGGTGAAGATGCGGCGGGTGCCCCTGGAGGGGGCGCAGGGAGAACCGGAGGAAGGGGCACCCTCATCCCAATGTTCCCTGGACTCTCCACCGGCGCTACCAGCAAGGCGTCCTCGGCTGCAGCGGGAGCCCGCTGAGGGGACCGAGGTCGGTCCAGGAGAGATTGGGGGGGGGGCGGTCTCTCGTGCGGGCTCAGAGTTAGAATTCAGGGAAGAATCGGAGACCCTGGGGGCGTGTCAGCTCATGGATATCTAGAGGGGTAAGAGAGATTCGCTAGATCGGGTCCGGGGCACCGGGCCTCAGCTCCCCATACAGCGCAAGGGGCTGGGGACCACTGGGACCCGCGGGATCGTGGCTTCCGGGCCCCGGCGCGCAGGCGGGTGCGGGGCTGTGCGGCCGGCTGCCTAGCTTCCTGCGGCGGGCCTCGGACAGGGACGCGCACGGTCGGGGCCCGGGAGGCTTGTGAGCTGCATCTCAATGGCCGGCCGGCCGGCCGGCTCGCAGAGCAAGGCGGGCGGGGGTCTGGGCAGCAGGCGCGGGCCGGGCGACTGGCGGCGCGCGAAGGCAGCGGGGCCGCGCTCCAACGTTCTGCAATCTGTTGCGTCTGCTCCCCAGGCTCGCCCTGGGCTCCAGCCTCCGCCGGAAAGGGGCGATGGAGGGAGGAACCCGGGGTAGTGCGCCCCAGCAGTGAGACGGAGGATATAAATGTTGGAGGCAGAGGGGTCGCAGGACAGCTTCCCCACCCAGAGTGGGAACTCAGATGAGCCAGGAGGATGCTGCGGCGGGCTTCCGCAAGCTGGAGATGCTCCAGGAGGAGAGGGGCACAGACCGAACGGGGAGAAAGGGAGCTGTGGAAGCAGGGGGAGGGGGAGCGGCCCTCTGCTGCGCCCAAGTGAAACCAGCGAACCCGGGACATTTCCCCAGCTAGCAAAGAACCAACTAGGGGTGGAGGACTCTGATGCCCTACTCCCGAGGGGTGAGCCAAGGACAGAACTGGAGAAGGCCTTAGTGGAGCGAGCCATCTGGAGGTTTGAGAGAACCCTTCGTTTGTAGTGGTCAGCTTCTGCCCGAATCTGCGCAGTCCCTGGCAGCCTGAGTGCGCTGTGAACCTCCCCAAGGTCTCTAACCAGAGGTTTCGCTCACAACATCCCCTTCCCCCGCCTCCCCCCCCCCCAGGGTGTATTCTCAAGGTTGAAAGAGTAAGGAGAAAGAATGGTCTCTAGGAATCGTAGGGGCCAGAGGCCAGGAGGTGGTGAGGAATAAGCTTTATCTCCTCTGGGTGGCTGGTGTTCTCCTGCTATGGGATAAGCTGTTTTGCTTTTGGTTGGATTCTCTGGAGATTGCTTTTCTCTTGTTTGTTCGCGGGAGCAATGAGCAGGCAATGACCAGCAGGAATAAGGTATGGAGTAGTGGCCAGGGAAAAAATGCAGCCAGAGAAAAATCTTCATCGCTGGGGATGGCTGACAGTGGGTAAGGGTAAGACAGCTGTGTGGGCTGGTGGTGACCGGAAGCTCAGCCTAGCAGGCCTCTGTCTAGGCATGCCTCTTACCCCTGCTGAGCACTATTTCCGGGTAGGTTTTGGCCCTTGGGTAGTTCAGTTGCTGTCTCTAGGTCCCAGCTACTTACTAGCATATTCTCAGGCCTAGCTATAGAGATTTGCTCTTCTTGGCTTGCCAGAGCTGTCTGCTTCCTCGGCCCTTGCCCTAGGCAGGCCTTCTGGTGTGTCTTGCCTGCTGTGAGGCTTTTATCTAGGGCTCCCTGATGTCTCTGGGCCTAGGGTATCCAGTAGCTCTGAGCAGGGATGGTTGTCCATAATCTGCCCACATACTATGCTAGCACCGTGCAGGCATGCTCAGGACAGAGCAGGGATGGTTGTCCATAATCTGCCCACATACTATGCTAGCACCGTGCAGGCATGCTCAGGACAGAGGAGCTGACTTGGGGAAAGAAGTGAGGGAGATGAGCAGCACCCCTCTGTCCCCACCCCAACTTCTTTTCTAAGTCCTTCTCTGAGATCTAAAGTCCCTTTGTCAAGCCTTGCCTCAGTTTGACTTTCATCCCGTAACAAGCAAGAGCAAAATGAAAGAAATACATCTTGTAAAAGCAAATCAAACCTGAGCCTCAGGCCCTCATCTTGCAGGACCGACTGCCTAATGCTCGTCCTGCCAACCTCTCCCAGTTAGAGGAAGGTACATGGATATACTGTCACTCAGGCTAACTCTCAATAGATTTTCTAGGCTGATCCAGGGGTTGGGGGTGGAGGCTGCAATTTATAATACCTAGCAGGCCACTGAGGCCACAGGCTTCTGACCACACAGCCAGACAAGGAGGCCAAGAAGCCTGGACTACTGTTTGACAGTGGCGCCGCCGCTGGGCCAGATGACCTTGGGTTGCCTTCCTAGCATCATGTCCCCCTCCCTTCCCTCCCCCAGCCACAGCATGTGGTCTGTGATCCACCACTTCCCTCCTCATGTTTTGCCAGACTGTTGAGCAGAGCCCTTGTCTGAACAGAGAGAGCCTCACACCCCTTGTGGGCCCAGCTCACGGTGAGCAGAGTGAAGTGTCTGGTTATCTCCTGCCCTATTCCCAGTCTTACGGATACCTCTGAAGAAGAGCTAAGAAGGTTGTTTTCTTGTATCTGTCTTTAGGGAGATGATGCTTTATTTTTAGTTTGAGGAGTCTGGGGGTCAGGGTGGTGGCTGAACCTGCTGGAGAGCTGAGTGTCTGTTCTCTTACTCAGCATCTTTATTGGCTTCCTGTGGGACCAAATACCCACTCTTTCCCTGGCATCATGGTCCTTCTTGATCTTGGTCCCATGTACATCTTCCCCAAAATGTTCCCAACTTCTCTCTTCCTTCCATGTGCCTATTAAAACCCGCCTGACTTGTGAGTCTTCTGTAGGCAACACCTTGGCTCTGGAAACCCTTACCCAGCCTTTAAAGCTGAACCCCAATGGCAATTCCTCAAAGGGACACTCTCAGACCCTCAAGGCCCTTTCCTGAATGTTCTCCTGGCACTTCCAGCTGGTTGCCTTTGGGGCCCAGTTCACAGCTGGCATCCACATGCACACATGCACACACTCTCGTGATAGTCTCAGCTCCAGTGGTACATACACACCTCAGAAGAAATGGATGAGTGAAGCAATAGAAGGTAGGGAAAGAGGAGTCAGCTTCTAGAAGAGTGCAAGAGGGGAACAGGCCCAGGTTATACACCTGAGTGACTCCCTCAGACTGCACACCCCCAGGTGATACATTTGGGCCATGGTCTTAGGAGGCCACAGGCTATCTGACACCCACCAAGACTTTTCCTGTAGGTTGTATCCGCCAACCCTACTGCATCTCTCAGAAGGATGAGGCAAGCAGCAGGCCAGGGAGAGAGGCCTGTGTTGGCTGTGGAACTCAGCTCTGTTAATGCGTGAGGCCAGTAGGTGGGGATGTGTTCTAAACTTGGTGGCAGAAAAGGAGCTTTACTGGAATGCTTTCTGAGAATGGCTGGGTGCTGGGCTCCAGCTTCATGAGGCTCTGGGGAAAGCCAGCACCGAGACTGAGCCTTGTAAAGGCACCCATGAGGTTGGGGTAGACAGGAAGCGACAAGCTCTGCCTCCAGTCTCCAGGATGTGGTTCATATCCCTCGGCAGGGTCTAACATTGTCAGCATCCAGCATTGAAAGAGGAGACCCCAGGACAGTCGAATCCAGCCCTGTCGTATGCATGGAAAGTAGACATGCAGGAAAGAGCCTGGAACTCATGCAGCAAGATAGTGCTGGAAAAATAAACATCCTTTATTAGCCTTCCCTGATGCCCCTGGTCACATAGCATAGGACAGCCAGTAGACCTTGAGGGTTGAATCCCCCTGCTGTACTTCCCAGCCCAGCCACAGAGCCCAGACAAAGACCCCACCTTGCCCCTCCTCTCAAGGTACTGTGCAGCAGACCTCTTGGTACAGACTTACCCATTATCACTCCAGCTTCTCAGGGGGCTGAGCCAGGAGGAACCCAAAACCAAGATGTTTGGCTACAGACCAAGTTCAACAACAGCCTGGACAACTTGGTGAGACCCTGTCTCATAAAATGAGAGAGAAATCTAAGTCACAGTCCAATGACACAATACTTCCCTACCCTGTGCAAGGCCAAAAGTTTGAGACACACACCCCACTTCATGCCACCCTGCACCACAAAAACAATTTCAGGCTGCAGGATATTCAGTGTGTCCAGGGAACTCCCTCCCTCCCTAGCCTGTTTACTTCCTCTGCCAAGAGACCATTCTTAACCTCCTAGTTCTCTGCTCCCTTCGCCTGTAGCAAATGCCAACAAAAGGCTCTGATTGCCCTCCCCACCCCTCTGTCCCATCCCCAGCCTTCCTCCCTTCTTCCCTGTTTGAACTCAACACAGAATTTTAATAAGAAATTAATGAGCCGGGTGTGTGTGTGTGTGTGTGTGTGTGTGTGTGTGTGTGTGTGTGTGTGTATTTTAAAGAAAATAAATGTCTTTTCCCCTCCTCTGTCCTTTCAGCTGCAAAGTAAAGTGGGCATGCCTTGCTATCAATTTAGGTGGGCTGTGCTCTGCCTCGGCATCCCCAAAAGTTAGGCCATGTATCTGTCAAAGGCATGCCAGTGCTCAGCCAGCCAAATGCTTTCAATGAAGAATGACTGAGACTTTAGAGACAGGGCAAGTGAGTCCAGAGGCAAGCCAACCTTCAGGGTAGCCCAGCACCTATGGCCTTGGAGCCCAGAAGTCACTGCTGTGTCTTGCTTTTTATCCTTTCAGCTCCCTTTCCTCCCCTGCCATCTCTCAACAGGAATGCATGCATGCATGCGTGCGTGTACACACACACACACACACACACACACACACACACACACACGGGGCCAGGGGAGATCAGGCCCTTTGGCTCTCAGCATCCAGCAGGATCACACACACACAAACACACACACACACATGAGAAGGAGAGGGGAGACAAGGCCCTTTGGCTCTCAGCACCCAGCAGGATGAGTGGAAAATGGAAGCAATTACCTAGATAATTCAATGCTTGTTGCATGAATGAATGGATGCAAAAATGAATAATTTGCTGCAAAAAAAAAAAGAAGAAGAAGCAAGAGTAGTAAAGGTAATTGATGAAAACCTTTGTTTTCTTTCTTTCTTTCTTTTTTAAACAAAATTATCTAGGTAATTATCTGCTTTTAAAAAGCTCCCATTTTATCAAACCTGAGTCCTTCTCTTTGCATTCTCTCCCCCCCAAACTTTTGGTCCATGAGAATAGGCAAGTAGTTTGCCCTCTTCACTTAAATGGCTTTTCCAGTTCCTTTCAAATAGCTGGGAAGTGATGTACTTGCTTATAGAGTCTGCCAGCCTATCTATGTTTCCCTGGCCCCATCTTTGGGCCTGGGAAAATGTCATACCCAGGGTCCTCAGGATGGATGGATATCTCTTACAATGATCAGGTACTCAGAGATGTCTCCATTACCTATCCCAAGCAGGAACACTGTGGGTTCCTAAAGGGCAGAGAAACACAAGACTCCTTCCTACTTATCCACATTGTGATCAGTGGTCCCACCCACATTGTGATCAGTGGTCCCACTGTGTCCCCAGGTAGCCATTGTGTGAAGCCACTTCTCAGTGAGCTGTCCTTGGCCATGTCTAAAGCCAGGTTTTCCAAGTCTGTACTTGGAGCTTTCTTGCCATCATGGACAACCCTGGCATGGGCAGAGAGACACAGGAGCTAGTGAACCCCCAAGCTGCTTGAGCTCCCCTCTCTCCATTGGTCTCTTAGGTGTGTCTAGACTCTTAATGACTTACATTTTCTCTCGTGTCATTCCCTAGACTAGAACAGTCTTCCACCTTCTCATCAGCCTTGTCTTCAAGAGATAGCACATTCATTCCTTCTATCCAGAAAGCCACTGTCTGAGGGTTTCTATTGCTATAGTGGAACATCATGACCAAAAAGCAAGTTGCAGAGGAAAGAGTTTGGCTTATACTTCCATATTGCTGTTATTATTAAAGAAAGTCAGGACAGGAACCTAACAGGGCAGGAACCTAGAAGTAGGCGCTGATGCAGAGACCATAGAGGAATGCTGCTTACTGGCTTGCTCAGCCTGCTTTCTAATAGAACCCAGGACCACCGGCTCAGGTGTGGCTCCACCCACAATAGGCTGAGACTTCCCATGTGAATCACTAATTAAGGAAATTTCCCCACCAGACTTGCCTGTAAAAGCATTTTCTCAATGGAAGCTGATGGAGGCCTCTCTGATGACTCTAGCTTGTGTCAAGTTGACAGGACAGCCACCCTGATTCTCAGTTAACAGAAGACTCATAAATGCTGCCATCCATACCAATTATCCCGTTTGAATGGTATGCTGCCTGGGTTTCCTCCTGGCCATGATCATAAATGTCCCTGGATGGCATATGGACTGACTCCTTCTCTGCCACTGCCATCCTGTGTCCCAAGAAACATCCTGGTGCACAGTGAGTGAGTGATGATTGTCTATCAGCTGTTTTCAACCTTCCTAACGCTGTGACCCATTAATGTAGTTCCTCATGTTGTGGTGACCCCAGACGGTAAAATACTTCTGTTATTACTTTGTAACTGTAATTTTGCTACTGTTATGAATCATAATGTAAATATTTGTGTTTTCTCATGGTCTTAGGCTACCACTATGAAAGGATCATTTGACACCCCTGCCCCAGGAGTCATGACCCACAGGTTGAGAACCTCTTGTCTGAATGAACCAGCGCACAAAGCCTTGGGTATATCCACACATATATAGACAATGACCTCAGCACTCTGAAAGTATTCAGTTGGTGCTTACTGCATGGGGCCAGTCTTTGAGTGAAACACCTCAAGCTGCTGGAGAGCTGTCCTTGGGCTCAAGCAGGGAGGCAGTAGTCAGCAGTATACATGGTCCTTGGGTATGCTATGCTTGTCAGAGACAAAATGTCCTGTAAGGAGAGTAGGGAGTTCCAGAGGTTCTGAGCTGTTTGTCATACAAAGTGAGATCCCGCTGAATGGGGCATCATTAAGTATGAGTGTCAAGGGCAAGACTGGGGTCTGAGAGAGCTAAAGAGAGCAAGAAGGGGGAGCGGAGGGAAAAGAAGGGGAGCACCTGACAACCCCAGGAGGCTAAATGCCAGTGTCCTTACCTCACAGGACCCCAGGTGCTATACAGCAGTCTCTTTCTCACAGTCTGATCTTTTGGCTAATTATATAACTTTGCAAAAATCCTACTCCCTGAGACCTGGGCATGACATGAACTCACTTGGCCTGATTTTATACAATTTTGTTTGAGGTGTGTTGATCAAGATGTGGAGGCTCTGCCAGCATTCGGGGACCACAGGGCCTGCTACATGTCAGTCCCTGGGCATCTTGAAGCCTAATCTGTTCTGGGTCACCTGCTCTGCTACCTCTCATCCTGTCTCGTCACTGACCTGCAAGTGTCTTGGTATTATTGGCTTAGCCTCCCACCACCAGACAGTAGCCATTGATCATTCCTGGTGTCCACAAGGGGGGTCCATCTGTCTTGTGCCTTGTTCTACCTCCAGTACTGTAGATGTTTGGGGCCTTTGTCTAATAGGAAGAAACTCTTCAGTTGGAAATAGGAAAAATGGCCATTTTCTCTGCTGCCAACACAGCAGAAAAATGATCTCAATTTTTCTGTGGCTGTTCTCGGAGAGGGAAAAGCTGCCAGTAGCCAGCCCATGAGTGAGGGGGCTGAGAGGGTAGGGAAGACAGACAGTGGTGGGTTTAGCCACCTGATGGGACACTGACAGTCCTTCCAGGAACATTCTCCCCAACCTTGGCCCCTGCTGACCACACACCTGTATTGGGCAGCCATTGCTCTGTGTGGTGAGCACTAATTGTGCCCTTCAGTTGGTGCTGGGTACCGATCCATCCCCTGGTGCCAGCACAAGACCCTGTTCTGTTCCCACCTGGCTGTGACATCATGGAGCTTTCCCCCTCCATCCACCCTTTCCCTACACACAGCAATAAATTGCCTGACTCAATGGCCCCTTGTGTGATTTGTGCCCATGTTACTTATCTATTCTGTGCCTGAGTTCCTCGTTAGCCAACGATGATGATCAGCCGGCTGCCTGCATGCCACTGTCGGGCTTTGCTGTGACGATTCAGTGAGTTGCTCCATGGCAAATATTTCACACTGCACCCCAGCCCAGTGCAGGGCAAACTTGTAAAAATGATGGCTGTCAATATTATCATTACTAATGTTATTAGTGTATGCCGGGCGCCATGTTGAGTGTGAAGATGAAGCAACCTGCGTCTGCTAATCTGTTCTTAAATAGATTTGTAATGTGATGTCCTAGGGAGAAGAGACTGGTCTGCAGAGATAGTGACCAAACAATTGGAGCAACTGTGGAAGGGACTGGGAATGTTAGTGGGGAGGGAGAACTGTGTAATTTGAGAAATCAGGAGAGGCATCTGGGAGGAGATGTCTCAGGAGCCCTTAATGAGGTTCCAGAATGCTGTTCTGGAAGTGAGGTAGTTGGTGTTTTCTTCCCGGGGAAGACAGGGTAGGGGCTAGATGGCTGCTCACTTAGTGCTCAGAGCCTAGGGATAAGATGAACGGGTGAACTGAGGCTGCTTGCTGGGGTGCAGCAGTATGGGATGCTAAAGGCGAGGCATGTGAGTAGCCATTCGTTGCCCAGATCTTCTGTCTGTAGACCTCTCAAAATGGTGACCCTGTGTTCCACGAAGTGCTCAGGAGCCATTGAGAGTTGTGGAGAGAGAAGATGGGACAGAAGCTGGATTCTTAACAATGACCAGGTCAGGGAATGAATTGTAGATCTGTCTAGAGTGTGGAGGGGAGTTGTAGCTCTGCCTTCTGCAAGCATTCATCTCAGGTACCACCTTGGATGGGGAAAATCCACCTTCAGAGCTGGATTTGAGGATGAGTGCCGCCTCCTTGGTGAGCCGGGAGCTGGCACTGCAGGACTCTGTGTCTACAATGTTGGTCTGCAGATGTGCGCATAGAAGGTAGGGACCCTGTGGCCCCACAGCTCAGGACATGGAATTGTCAAGGCCCAGAGTTCCTGGGGGCACAGTCTCCTGGACAACACATCAGAGTCCAAGCCCAGAGACCCCCAACTATCCTCACTGTATGATGGAGGCCCAGCCAGCCTCATTTCACACCTGACCCATCAGCCAAAGGCAGAGATAGGGCTTCTGCCAGCCTGCAAGGAGACTGTAGGAGCCAGGCACATGGGGCAGGTATTGGGATAATTTCACAGCACCCAGCCGGTTCCAACCCTTCCCAACACAGTGCAGCCAAGTGACCTGAGAGCCGGAGACTTTGGCAGATTGGTCTCCAGAGCTTCGGCCTCCCTACCTGCAGCATGGGAGTGTTGGAGCTGTCTCTCAGGAAGCTGTGTAGGGGCAGAGCCCACTGTGGAAACACCCAGAACAAACAGCGGGCACCTGCCACAGGGATTAGTAAACATAGGTTTCTTTCTTGCCCAGAGCCACGGGCAAGCCAGAGCCTTCCAGGAAGCATGTTCAGGATGTGCCAAAGACTTCCCAGCGAGCGGGTTTCTGGTGATTGGGTTTTCTGTTTTGTTCTGTTGGAGTCTTGTTAAACCTTAATGTCCCCTAGCAACACACGGTTGGGTTTCAGGACCACAGGAGCCATCTCAGTCCCTCCCTTCTTCTCACCCTCTCTCCTCCCCAGATCTCTGCGGTAGACCAGGTCCCCCACTTTGACTCTGCTGTAGCACAAGCATAGCTCTTGCCTGGAGGGGCTGTGGCCTCTTGAGATTCACATCTGTATCAGGCAATGCCCACAGTGAACAAAAGTTACCTCTACCCCATAGCTAGGCCCAGGTCATGGATGGTTTCTGACTCGGGACCCTAGTCTCCTTGATCCCATAGCCTGAAAGCTCACAGGGACAGCACAGGAGCCCCCCAGGACTCGTTACACTATATGCATCAATACACATCTACAATGGAAAGAAAATCTCCTCCATCCTAAAGGGTCCTTTGAAGGTATGTAGTTAGTGCAGCATGCCCTGCATGGCACCTTATGACAAAGTCACAGAGCCACTGTTTTTAGTGGTGTCATTGGCACCAAGGAACCCCCAGGAGTCACTTCATGCAGCCCTGTCCCAGCGTCCCTCACACCCACTCCTGCCCCCACCACCTGCACTCTTCCTCCCCTGTAGTTTTCTTTCCTCCCCTGTCCCTAGTGATGGCACGGATGAACACATCTACTTTCCCAGGGCTTGGGGGTGGGGTTTTAGGCCCCTGACTTTATTGCCCAATAGATAGCAGAAGCCATATGTATGTTTATGCTGCAAAGTAATTTTTAACAATACATTCCAATCCATCTGTCCAAAACATGGACGTTTCCTTGTGGAAGCCCATAGGAAGCTGGGAGTTGGTGTTTGTAGCTCCTGCTTCCTTCTGTTTGGGGGTTGCAGGGTCACAGCCTTAGAAGTCTGACCTTCTACTGCCAGTGGCAGGCTGAGTTCAGTTCTGAGCCCCATCCTTTGGCATTGCTGCTCCAAACCACATGTCTCTCTCACCCTGCTGGCTGGGTGCATCCAGAACCTCCTTCCCTCAGAGGCATTCTGAGTCCTACTTTCTGAGGTCCTCACTAGCCCGAACAGCTCCTCCTGATTCTTGGAAGTCTCTGCCCACTTAGAGCTGGCTTTGCCTTTCCCAGCTGGGGTGATTCATACTTGCGCTGGTGACCCCTCTCTTAGAGGCAACTTGGCTGGATGGAGCTCCTGTCCCTCACCCCCAGCCACTGTCAGGCTCTGGAAATCAAGGTCAAATGCGGTCACCCTTCTGTTCAGAGTCCCCTCCCCCATGCCATCTCATCAGGAGAGAAAGCCAGAGTCCTTGTAGCAACTCCCAAGCCTACAAGGACTGTCCTTTCTCCCGACCCTGCCTCTGATCCCTCAGCTCTAGCTACATAGACTTCCAGATGTCCTCCACATGCTGGGTGTGGTGCCTCAGAGACTCGGTCTTGTGGTCTCTCTGTTTGTCCTTTTATCTCCCAAACAAATACTTCTTACCAGAGAAGCTCTCCATGGGCACCTCAGTCCACTCCCTCAGCTCGGGGATTTCTCTTATGACATAGAACTATGTGTCTGCTTGCTCATAGGTTGAGCCCCCAGCTGAGGGTAGGCTCCTGCCAGCAGGAAACACATTCATTTTGTTAAGTGTTGTAACCAGCACCTGGACCAGGGCCCAGCACAGGGATTTTTGGTCTGTATCTCAAAAGAAAGGAATAAATCGTAGGAAAGAAAGGAATAAATCGTAGGCGTGGCTCCCTCCTGTCCTCTCACTTTTCCTACCTAGAGAACTGCTAGAGAGACAAACCAGTCCTTAAATGAGTGACAGTAGCCAGAGGTGGAGAAGTTACTCCTTCCTCTTCACTCACTCATTCACACATGTGTCTGTCAAATTCTAGCTGTGGGATCTTAGAGAAATGGCTGGCTTTCTCTGAGTTTGGTTTCCACATTTACATAGTGTGCCAGCACTATGATGCTCTTAGTCATTACAATGAAGGAAGGGGATAACGTGGGCTTAGAGGAGGGTTTGGCTTATGGTGCGTGCTCAATAAATGGCAGTGATTGTTAACTTAATTCTGTTGAAAGCTTTCCTCGATCTGAGTGTGTACAACACACCAGGCAGGCATGTGACAGCCACAGGCTGGCACGCACAGGGCGAGTGTGCAAGCAGGTTTGGTGCAGTGCAGCTGGTGCCAAGTGGCAGAGGTACCTACAGAACACCTGGTCTCACCTGGGTTTGGAGAGGGCCAATGGTGGCTTCCTGCCACTGAAGCCACAGCTGCCAAACTTTGGGCCAAGCAGCATGTTGAACCCCAGGAGCACCATGGCAGAGGGTGTGTTTTGTGTGTGTGTGTGTGTGTGTGTGTGTGTGTGTGTGTGTGTGAGAGAGAGAGAGAGAGAGAGAGAGAGAGACAGAGAGAGAGAGAGAGACAGACAGACAGACAGAGAGAGACAGAGAGAGACACACACAGAGAGAGACAGACAGAGAGAGACAGAGAGACAGACAGACAAACAGACAGAGACAGTTTTGTCTGGAGCCTGCTCACTGGGCTGTATAGCATGGAAGTAGTATTCCGAGGAGGCAGGGGTCAGGGTGTGTTTCAACTCTAGACCACACTAGGGGATGAACTACTGTCCCCTGGCTTGAGCCTTCTAATCTATAAGGCAGAGCTCCTGGGAGTGGGGGAGCCAATAAGAACTGGGGTCTCCAGAAGCAGATGGTAGGTGACCTGTAGTCATCTTGATAAAAAAGCAGAAGCTGAGGCTTGGAACAACAGACATCCTCCTTTAGTGTCACAGCTGTTCCCTGTCCTTGTCCACAGCTGCCCCTCAGGTCCCCTCCTTTGTCGTAGGGAACCATGACCCTACAGCCCTCACCCCAAGACTCACACTCCTACTCTAAAGCCGTGCAAGTTGGTTTGCATGAAAGTATCCCTGGGCCTTGCCTTTAAAAGTCTTCATCTTTCCTCTAAACAGCCCCTAAATGGTTTCTGTAAATTGTTTTAAGTAAGAAAAATGAGGAAAAAAAAAAAAGAAAAGAGAAAGAAATAATAATGTCAGTGCCAGCTGCCTGACTGGAATGTGGATGACTCTCCTGTCTCTACCTGCTCCTTCCCACAGAGTACTGGAACTCAGGTTGCCCTGGCATTCAAGGCCACAAAACCCAAACTTTGCCTCCTCCCTCAGGCAGGAGGTGACCATCAGACAGGAAATACCCCCCTCCCCCCGCCCCATGCTGCCATGTCTGCCACTCCAGGTCTTTGGGGGGAAGTGTGCCTCCCTTGTCAGTCTAGGACTCTTTTGGAGGAACTGCCCTTCTTGTCAGTCTAGGGGCATCCTGGGAAAGACTGGGACTGCTGATCAGAGGGATTCGGAGTCCCACTAGGCAAGGATTGGGTGGGGAGCATTGGGACGCCCTCTAGAGGCCTCTAGAGGCTGGATTCTTCCAGAAAAAGCACAGGCTGGCTCCCAGACTGAGCTCTGGAGGCAGGGTTCTGGTTCTCCCAAGCACATCATTTGCTTTGGTCATCATTCACCCTGCACAGCTTTCCCCAGTACCTCTGTGTGTCAGGCCTGCAAAATGAAGCTTCCCTGGTAAGGCCTGAGAGCTACACTAGCCTAGGGGTGTAAGATAAATATTTAAACACAGTTTGATACTATGTCTATTTAGCAAAATAATAGTAGTAGGTGCACCCCTGGGGATGGTGACTTATCTAACCATGGCTTCTTGTTTCTGTGAACTGTACCAGGCATCATTTCCATTCTGAGAAAAGTTCTTTAAACCCAATAAGAAAGTAATTAGTTACTTTTTCTGCTAGCTTGACCCCATAGAGGAGATCTAGAACCAAGCTCCAGGTTTTAGGTGTATGACCTGACTCTGCAACTAGAAGCTTAGCATGGAAGCCAGGCCTATGGTCTTGGACCTAGGCTCAACCCAGACCACCCCCATGCCATCTTGACCACAGTTCTGTTGTGACCAGGGGGCAGGGATGAGACCAGCAGCTCTACAGGGTGAGGCAGTCTGAGCCTACTTTCTCAGCATCTCTCCTGTGTGCTCATCACACTTGCTACTGTGAAGTGTCACCGTTGCCTGATATGGGAGCCAGAAACAAGGGTACCTTCTTCCTGGTGGCCCAGCCCTGGGATGCTCATGTCGTTCTAAGTCCTTTTCCCCTCCTGGACCACATTCTCTGTGTGAAATGGAATAGGATTGGATGAAATCAGTGACTTTGTAACTTGAGGCAGGGTAAATGTGTATCACACATGATATGCAATACAACATAACGTGTACGTGTTACATACACGTGACAGGTGACACAGATGAAAGCTGGGTGAGGGAAAGTGGAGGGGGCTTCCCAAGGTTCCCTGAGTTCCACTTTCCCCATGACCCTGTGGCATCCCTGAAACACATCCATGGAGCCAGTAGACAGGCATTGAGTCTGCCGGCATCAGGCTACCAAGGACTCTCAGGGCACAACTGTTAGAGCTATCCCCAGACCTTCATGCCCCTTTCCCTGAGACCCCACTGTTTTCCAATGGAGATGAGCCCCAAGGAGATAGGCTGGCTCCAGAAGCCATGGGCACTGGAGGGAGTCCAGTGGGATTAGAGCCATAGTCATCAGAAAGGCAGGCGTGGGTGGCAGCAGACAGGTACCATACCAGTCCTTTCTACCCGCCCCCCCCCAGCAGGCAGACTGTCCCAGATGCCACAGAACAACGGTTCATCATCTTCTTGTGCTCCCTTTGATGTGCTGAGAAGGAAGGAGGACGAACACAGACAGAGCCCCCGCTCCTTCTCCCACTTAATTGGGACCCAATTAAGTGAATAATTGTTACAAATGTGAAATCACCTTCCACAGCTTGGGGATGTGGCCCGAACACAGCATGAGCTGCAGGCCTCTCTAGAAGGCAGCCTTGCTACTGTGAAGTGTCACCGTAGCACTTGGATCCCATTCCCATGGTGGAGTGTGTTGAGCCCCAGAGCTCCCTATTCTCCTCCTCCATGACTCAGCATAAAACTGAGCCAGCCCCCACCATGGCTGGTCCAGCCGGGTAATCCATCCAGGGTTCAGCCTCTTCTCAGACGTTCACACCTAGCTAGGTTGTCTCTGTTCCAGGCGTGTCTCACTAGCCCTGAGCTCACACACACCTGCACAAAGGAGCTCGACCCTCATAAAGGGCACACATGCAGAGGAAGTAAATCAAGGCAGAGAGATGGCTGCCAAGGAGATCAGTGGGAGAGACCCAACTGGGACGGTCCAAAGCCTCAGGCAAAAGCTTTCTAAGGATGGGGATGTGCTCCTGGGACTTCCACAGTCAGTCTCTCCTGACAGGGAGCGAGGTCAGAGGTATCTGGAGAATCAGAGCATGGAAGACAAATGACTCGCTTTAGGGAGTGTCCTACAAGCCTGTACAGTGAGCACCCCACACTCCATATGCACTTGCTGATGTCACTCATACCTACTGTCCTCAGGTCAGTGGAACCATGGTGGGCTGGTTTGTTTGGTGCCAGGCTCTGCACATGGGCTTTTGAGGTAGAAAGACAGACATAATGTGAGTGGCAAATTCCTTTGCAACTGTTGATGGGTTGAACTGGGTTGAATTGGGTTGTCTGGGATCTGGCCTTGTCTGGATTCAGAAGCGTCTCAGGCAGAGGATGTTGATCTTGGCTATGCACGTGCTTCTGCCATTCACCTTAGCATCTGAATTTGCTTCTAGGTAACTGTTGGGGCAAGCCAATGCCAAAGCAAGGCAGGGAGTAGAACAGGTGGGGCCCAGAAAACAGCATTGCATAAGGCTCCCAGCATTAAGACCAGCCTAGGGAAGTTCCCCAATGCTGAAAGACCTGGTTGTGGGGTCGATCTTGGAGGTTTGGGGTTAGGGGACAGAGGCTTACACAAGAAGAGAAAGTGTGTTGAAGATGGATCTGTATTATTAGTATGTGTGTTTGCAAGCTTGGTTTGCATGTGTGCATGTGTGTGTGCATGTGTATTTGTGTGTGTGTGAGAGTAGGTTCATGTACATGTGTACATATGCATGTAAAGTCCAGAGGTCCATTTTCAATGTTTTGCTTTACCACTCTCTGCCTTAATTTTTGAGACATGGTCTCTCACTGACTTTGAAGCTCAATGACTTGGCTAGACTGACTAGCCAGGAAGCCTTGGGGGACTCTCCTGTGTCTGCCTTCCCAGTGCTAGAATTACAGGTGCTTGCCACTACACCTAACATTTTATGTGGGCCTTCATATTTACATAGACATCACTTAACCAACTGAGCTACCTCAGGTAAATCCCCCAGACCTATCTTTTAATGATTTGAGGGGAAACTATTTTCATTTTTTATCTGTTTCTTTGGCCTTTACCTTTCTCACTTGGTCTCTGTTTTGGGTCTAAGTGCTCAGGGCAGCCTCCTGGAGCCACAGTTGAGTCTCACTGTACATGTAGAAGGAGTGATTCAGTGCACGCATTGTGAATAACATGTATGGTGGGCTAGCCTGGGACCGTGAGTTCTGATACCACAAGATCTGAATGCTCTGAACTCAGAAATGTTTTAAGCATAGATCTAACATTTTCAAGTGGAAAATTCCACACCCCACTCATTAAATAGGCCACAGTCAAAATGCTGAATACATATAAATATATATATAATATATTATATATAATACAATAATATTTTAATAGGCACACAAAACATAAATGAATTTCATGTTTACTCTTAGTTCCCATTTCTAAAATGTCTCCAACCTAAAGAAATCTTAAATTCAAGACCCTTTTGGTCCTGAGAAATGCTTCTAGGCCTCACCTGCCAATTTCCAGTCAACTGTTCATAAGCAGCCCACTTAAGAATTGGAGAGTCGTGGCAGTGGTGGTGTAGAGCTTTAATCCTAGCATCAGGAGGCAGAGGCAGGTGGATCTCTGTGAGTTTCGAGGGCAGCCTGGTCTATAGATCAAGTTTCAGGACAGTCATGGCTACACAGAGAAACCCTGTCTGGAAAAACCAAACCAAACCAAAACAAAACAGCAGCAAAACGTTGGAGAGTCTGGGTGGAACATGAAGGGAAGTGGGGAGGAGGGGACACAGGGGCAGATAGATATTTCATTTGATCCACCCTAGCAGGAGTCCTTGAGGGTCTTCTCTGAAGTGTTATTTTAGCCCCTGTGTTGGCAGAGGCCTGGGGACCAAAAACAGCCAGAGAAGAGCTGACAGGGGCAGAGCAGGCCTGGCTCTGACCCAACAGGGTGGAGCTGGGATGTACAGAGCACAGGCCTCATTTCTTAAGGCCTGGAGGGAGAGCTCAAGAAAGCAGCTCCCATAAATCAGATTGCAAGCAAGAGAAGGAAGTATGCAGCTGGGAAGGGGGGAAGCATGAGGCTAAACCAGGGTGTCTGTGGGAGCTGGGACACAGAGGTGGTCCTACTGCTGCATGGGCTCGCATTGATACTCACTGTAGCAGAGAAAACGATCTCCAGCTTGGACCAGAGAGGCCTGCCTTTTTGTTTTGTTTTGTTTTGTTTTTTGTTGTTTTTGTTTTTGTTTTGTTTTGTTTTGTTTTGTTTTGTTTTGTTTTGTTTTTCGAGACAGGGTTTCTCTGTGTAGTCCTGGCTGTCCTGGAACTCACTCTGTAGACTAGGCTGGCCTCGAACTCAGAAATCTGCCTGCCTCTGCCTCCCAAGTGCTGGGACTAAAGGTGTGCTCCACCACTGCCTGGTGCCTGCCTGACTTCTTGAAGTATAGGATTCTGGCAACGATAGCCAAAGGCATTCTATGGACAAAGGGGTCCATAGAATGGACCCTTTGTATGGTCACTTTGTATAGATATTCAGGGGGGCCCCAATTAACTTGCCCCTTCATTAGTGAGAAGAGAGAAAGTGGCTTGGAGAGTGAAACATAGAAGCACCCAGATCTGGGAGGAGCCTCTGCTACCCTCTAGGAAGCCCCAGCTGCAAAGGTCCTGTGCAGAGCATCCGGAGAGCCCCTCCCCCTCCAGGCCTTTGCCATTGACCTCAGAATAAGGGGTTTAGGGCCTCTGCTGAAGCTCTTCTGTCAACTCTATTGCGCAGTGGTGGTCTTTGACCAGAGGCCATTTTTTTTCCTTCCTCAAAGTCTCAGCCTTGCTTCCTAAGAATGGAAGACTCAGAGAGGCAGCCATTCACAGGGGAGATGACCCTTGTGGCCTTGGGGGAGGGGCTGTCCCTGGCCACACAGGGTGACAGTGATTAAATGCACCAGCAGCTGGGCCATTGGGCCCTCCCTGCCTCTAATTTGGGTCAATTAAGCCAATTTGTCTTTGTTGACTGGATGTCCCTTCTCTGTAATGGCTTTGGCCCCTCTGGGACCTGGGAGGAAAAGATGGGGCGGAGTCTCCTGCCTACAAGTCTCTTCTCCTCCCCTCCACAACACCCTAAAGCCCTGGGCTCAGGGGCTTTCTGAAACTCTGTGATCTTCCCATTGCCCTGGGGGTGTTGTCAGCAGTCTCATCCTGCAGCTGCCCCAGACTTCACCTCACCCCACAGAGGGGCAATATGAGCTGTTCAGAGTCAGCACAGAAGGGGGCTGAACCTAGCCAAAAGGGCTCCAGGCTCTGTGTTACTCTCTGGGTACCTTCTGACCTCTGCACTTTCCCTGAGATACTTGCTGTGGGAACTAGCCTGCTGCTAATGAACCCCCCCCCCTCAGGTTTCCTTGGAAACTCACTCTGAGGTAGGAGAAAAAGAAGAAGGATCAAAATTTGATGCCTGCAGAGGAAAGAGTGCCTGCCACCCAACACTGGGCATGCTCTTGAGAGTGTCGCTGGTTGTGAGGTTATAATGAGACTACCCCGAAGGCTGGCCTCCCCACCGTGGGGTTGGGTAAGCAAAGATCAGAGATCAGACTGCCATACAGCCTTGTCTCCTCTTGGTGTGAATATTGCCATGCCTCTTCATTTCTCGGGCCTCAGTTTACCTCTCTCTAGCTCTGCAAGCATAAGATGCTTGGCCTGGGCTCCCATAGTTCTCCTGTTTGAAGGGTTGGCCTAGAAATGGTGTGATTTGATAGGAAGTTTGCTCTTCTTCTTGCCTGGGAAATGTAGCTTTACCTCTTGCTCCACACTGGACATATGAGCCAGGGAAATGCTGTCATACATAGGGACACTCGGGGACCAAAAAGACACAAAGCGTCCTTGTGTCCCCTGAACAAGCTGCATCGTCTCCAGAGAATCAGTGGAGGGAGGGTACAGCCCAGAGCAGTTGGTCATGAGGGAAAGGACAGCAGTTTCTGGGGGGGGGGGAAAGATCCAGAGAATCAAGTTTGGCAGGCTCCATCCTTACCATGCACACATAGGATGAATCGTTCATCAGTCCGTTTCACACACAGGAGATGGCATCCTTGGCCCACCTGTGACAGGTAAAGCTGGGAACAGGTCTGAGGAGGACAGAAGCCAGTGGAGTTGAGGTGTGAGTCATAACTTGGAGTGTTCTCTCCCTAAACACAGACTACTGGACTTGTCCTGTGTGGCATCAGGGACCCCTCCCCCTCAGCCAGGATCCTCAGTCTGAGCTCGTCATGTCGGCCCAGTGGTCTCCAATGCTAAGTCTCAAGTGCTCATCTGAGTGGCTGAAATCTAGGTGGACAGAAGGCAGAGTAAGAAAGGCTAAGCTCCACACCAATCACAGTGAAGGAGACCCGTACCCCCTGCCCTCGCCAAGTGCTCTCCTAGATGCTAAGCCCATGAGTCATGCCAGATGGGTGATATGCTCACCTGCCATAGGCATCAGTACTGAGGATGTGAGACTGGAGGCTCACAGGCTCACTGACAACTCAGAGGCCTGGGCAAGGACCTGAGGGAATGGCTCAGTTTCTTCTCTTACTGCTGGTGTAGACATGGAGACCCAGGTGGTTTCCAGACAGCAAGCTGTACCAGATGTATGCCATGGTGGCCAGCCCATGTTTCCCAGGCCCAGTGGCCTCCTCGTTCATGCTAAGTGGACACCTGTGCTGTTCTTGGTAGCCATAGAGAAGGAGAGGTGTGTGGTGGCTTGCCTGCATAGGAGCCTGTTAGGTGAGTACACATAGTGAGACCAAGAGTACATTGGCTTAGACCACAGAGGGCCCCTCACAGCTTCTCCTTCCCTAGGTGTGATCTGGAAAAGATCCTCTTCCAGCCATCCATTTCCTGGGGTGTGTTTCTGGGCTCCTGGGCTATGCCTTCCCACTTTCCTACGGCTCCTCTGCAGTGCCAGTCCCCTGGCTGACACTCCCTCCAGGTACCCCATCTGTGCTGAGAACCTCAAGATCCAGTAGACCCCCCTGTGAATGTCCTGCCCTTCCCCTGGGCTAGACTTCATATTGTCCCTCCCTAAACTCAGATGTCAAATACAAACCGTAACTGTGATCCTGTATCCTTCCCTTCCCAGCACTTCCTCCACACCTGGCCTTAACTATCTAGTGTCTGGACTCTGTTTCCAGGCAACCTAAAATGAGTGCAGAGGAAAATGGGATGCTCTCACTAGCAAGGCTTGGGACCCTTGAGGATGGATGGGTGTCTCAGGGATGCTGCTGAAGTGAAGCAGATGGGAAAGCTTATTGGGCAGGAAAAACCAACCATTACAAGGTAGTTGACCCTTCTTTGCTATATTGCTTTATTAATAAATAATGAGAAGTAGATCTTCTGGCATGTCCATTTTCCATTGGTGTAAAGTTGGCAAAAAATACAGTGGAATTGTTGTGCTCTGGGAAATACGTATGTGAAAGTAAAGGAAAGTAATGGCAAACTCAGTTCCCATAACAAAGCAAAGCACATCCATTGCAGAGAGTACTAAAGGCAGTTGTAACAACACAGGCTGTGTTCTGAGAGCCTTCCTTGCTTTCTTCTTTAAAAAACACATGTTTAAAACCTAAGATACAGTAAGCACTATGCACCAAGTGCCCAGATAGTCATGGGCCCTGACCTGGGCACTCGTTATATTTAATTCATTTATAAACACACACTGCCACCAGCAGCAGCAGCAGCAACAGCAGAAGCAGCAGCAGCAGCAGGAGTAGCAGCAGCAGCAACAACAACAGCACCAGCACTTTGCAGACCCAGAAATGGCAAGAAGTTGCCCAAGGTTAAGTAGCTCTTGTCAGTGAGGAGCCAGGCCAACCAAGCTCAGCAGATGGACTCTGGAGTCTGGCGCTCCTCATAGATCCCCTAGGAAGAAGGTTCTTCTGTCGCTCTTCACACTCAGGAATTATGATGTCACTCAGCTAGACTTAGGCAGCCACATCCTTAGAGCCCCCCCTTGAGGGTCTCTTCCCTGCAGACTGTTCTGAGTGCTCTCTCACATGGTCAGCTGATCAGTCCACAAACCTTCTGCCACCCATTGCCCATGAGGAGAGGAAGTGCTTCCAGCTCCAACTAGTGACCCCCGTTTTGCCCTGTCTCCTGACCCTCATCATTCCCTACTTCCTTCCCCAAACACACGTGCCTCATCCCATGCAAGTGACCAGTGACGTCAGAACCCAGAATCCTGAGGGCCAGGTTCTCTCAGTATCTCCCACTTGCTCATCACGGCTGTATTTTTGGTTTGTGTGTTTGTGTTTTGAGACAGGGCCTCAGTGTATAGCCCAGGATAACCTAGAACTCACTGTAACCCTGCTGCATCTACCCCAGAGTGCTGGGATTATGGGTCTGCACTGCCATACCTACTTCCTCATTAGTTCCTAGGTGCTCTTCTTGCTGGGTGCTCTTCTTGGGCCTCCTGGATGGAGCTCCTCAGCCCTGTGCTATGCCCTCAGCAGCTCTGTTAGTTGTTTGCAGGACTGTCCCCTCAGAGAGCAGTTGTGACCTCTCTTTGAACCCCCTGGCATTCAGCAGGGCTGAGAAGAAAGACATCAAAGAGTAGATGCACTCTGAGGAGAGAAAGCCCAGTGACTTGGGTGAAAGGTCCCTGCCTTTATTACCTAGGCAGTTCTGGACTAGGCCCTGTGGAAGCCCTTCTTACTGCCAGTCCAGGGGGAAGATGGGTAGGTGGTTGGCACTGTAAAATGCAGATGACTAAGTCCAGAGAGATTACTCAAAGGCCCACAGCAGGAAAGACTAGGATTTGAAACCGGGTTCTCTGACTATAGAAGGGAAGCTTGAGGCTCCCAGAGCCTGAACTCAGCTTCCCTGAGTGGCTCAGGGAACCTGATAGCCTGGGAAGGACCAGAAGTTGCAAGCACAGGCTGTGCTGGTCCTCAACTGCCTGAAAAGCATTTGTATTTCCTTATGTAATCAGCCGTGATGTCCTAAGTGAGCAGACACAGGTCCCTTGCTCTCAACTGTTGCATGGTCATTTGAGACCCTCAGAGCGTGAACAGTATGACAAGTACCGTTAGGCCCAGCTGAGAAACCATGCTGTGTGTCGAGGCTGGGTGCAGCAAAGCAGCTCCTTGAAAAATAGAGGTTCGGGTGCCCTCGGAACCCACTCTGCAGCAGGTGGGGTCATGTAGGGAGTATTTCAACGCCAACACTTGTGGAAGGGGTCCCTGCACCAAGTCTAGTCTGCCCCAGCCTTGTGACTGCCCAGACTGGGCCTGTGACCCATTTTGGCAGAAGATGAAAAAGCCTTGTGCTAAGATAGCTCTAAGCTGTGGGCTTGCCTCTGGGCAGAGGGAGGGTGGGACAACCTTCAGAGGCCCCTCCACACATCTATGAAAGATTTTTTTTAGTCAGATATTGTCATACAAGTACCACATAACATGTACCCTTTACACATACACACTCAAGAAGTCCCATCATCTGAAACAAGGGAAGTCAGCAGGTGCCTGAAGCTTGACCGGATGAGGCTGGGCTCTTGCTTACGTGACTGGGAGTCATCTGACTATATTTCTCCTACAGAGAGTGTGTGTGTGTGTGTGTGTGTGTGTGTGTGTGTGTGTGTGTGTACATGTTTGTGTATTTATTTGTGGGTGTGTCTGTGTATCTCTGTATGTGTCTTTGTGTGTATATCTGTGTCTGTGTGTGTCCATGCATATGTATGTATGTATGTATGTATGTATGTATGTGTGACTCTGTGTGTGTATGTGTGTGTGCACGTGCACACACACACACGCATGCGTGCATGCTTATGTTTTGCCTGGGAATGAGCCTAAGGTTTTTACCACTGAGCTACATCCCCAGACCTCTTTTTAGAATTACATTTAAAATATTTTTTAAATTTGTGTGTGAATGTGCACTCACATATGTATCCCACATGTGTGTAGAAGTCAGAGGACAACTTTCAGGAATCAGTTCTCTCCCTCCATCCTGGGATCTGGCAATTGAGCTCAGTTTGTCAGACTCATGCAGCAAGCACCTCTGTCTGTTACGCCATCTTGCA